>NW_025533481.1:187500-222500 GCF_020615455.1 Coregonus clupeaformis | reverse complement strand
TCTCTCTCTCTCATATGTACTTGCTCGCTTGTCCCCCCCCAGTTCTCTCTCCCTCTCTCTCTCTCTCTCTCTCTCTCTCTCTCTTCCTCTCTCCGCGGCGCTAGCGGAGTCTGCTACCAGTCTCAGCCATGTGCACACAGAGGATGAAGCTCTCTCTCTCAATCTCTTCTCCTAGAAGAGGCTGAAAGGCGCTCTTTCTTTGCCTCAGCATCCATCCATCTCTCCATCCGTCTCTTTCCGCTCAGAGAAGGACTGAGAAAAGGAGGGAGCGAGGTAAAAGAGGGAATAGAGGAAGACTAAAGGAGTGGAGGAGCGGAGGAGTGTATCTTTCCCCCTGATCTCAGGGCTGGCAGGCAGCGGAGGGCTGTCTAGCCCAGGCTGCGTGTGTGTGAGAGCAGGGGTGTGTGTGTTTTGGCTTACTCCGCTGTGTATGAGTGTGTGTCGGCTCTCTGCTCTCGCGCTCCGCTGGTGGATTGTGTTTAACGGACCTAACTGGACAGAGAGGGGAGAAAAAGGAGGGAGAGGAAAAGAGGAGTGAAGAGGAAAGAGGATACTATAAAAGGACTGGTGAGAACTAAATAGAAGAGAGTAGTGTGGAGGAGAGGAGGATTGAAGGATAAAGGATAGACAGATCTGCGGAGGAATGATGCATCACTCAGGCAACATCGGGAGGTCGAAGACCCTCTCTCATGCTCATGAGACAGGTAAGATCCATGCTTCACTCCCTTGCCACTACCGTACTGTAGCGAGGCACGGACCTCTTAGCTGAGCCGGCCGGAGCGAATCCCTGGTCTCCCAGTACCGCTCTGCTCTCGCTCTCTCACACACGCATGCACACTCACACACACACACACACACACACACAGCCTAGGGGTTTAAAACAGCTACATTTAGCACAGTGCTCTCTTTTCCCTGATACTCTGTTTGAAGGACAGACTCCAGAGATGATCCCAGAGATTGGAGATGAGATGTGCAGTAGTGTGTAGGGGGATGTCTCTATGATGTGTGTGTGTGTGTGTGTGTGTGTGTGCGTGTGTGTGTATGTCTGGTTAAAGGCCCACTCGATGTGTTATATATATCTTTCCACACTGAGGTTGGAATAATACTGTGAAATTGTGTAAATGATGATAATGCCTTTTTAGTGTAAGAACTGTTTGAAAAGAAAACCTGAAATGTCATCCTGTTTTGGTGGGATGGAGCTTTGGCCTGCCTGGTGACTTCACCAACAGCTAAATTAGTTAGAAAGAGAGTTTTCTGTTTTCCCCTCCCCACTCAGACCACTCCCAGACCATCCTAGCAAAATCTTGCTTGAGAAATTGCTCTTAGCTAAGAAGCCATAAAAAATAAAAAAAATCTTTCTTCCCATTTAATTAAAAATAATCACAGTAAGGTACTTAATTGTTACCCAGAAATGATTTGATATTGAGATAAAAACATCTGCATTGGACCTTTAACATTCAGGTCATGTATGTTTCATGCAATGTGTGGGATGAGTCTGTGTGTGTGTGTGTTTCGAGGGATAATGCATGTGTGTGTGTGTGTGTGCATGTCTAGATACGTGTGTGTATGCATCTGTGTGTGTGTGTGTGCACCCATGCGTGTTGGCCCCTGCCTTCCAGTGAGCGTTGAGATTGACAGTAATTCCATTGATTGACAGCTAGCTGACAGCGGGTAGCTGACGTTCTCCAGCTTGCAGCCGTTCACACCAAAAGTTATTAATGTGTGTGTTTTCAATATTTACAAGGTTTCCCGTGCTTCTGTCCTTCTCTAATTCACTGGCCTCGCTGTAATTGATTGAAGCGGCTGGCATGTTTAGCTGTGATTTGCATGTGATTAGAAAAGCTAATTGGCAATTTAGTGTGTGTTCATTGCGTCATTCATTTGTGTATGGTGTGTGTGCGTGTGCTTGTGCGTGCGTGTTGTGAAGGAGATTAAATTAGATTTGACCCTGAAGGAAAGGACACACACACACATCAGCCCAGTCTCTACATTGAGGATGAAAATATTGGTAGTCTGATGGCTCTACAGACATAACTTGATGAAAGACATCATAGGCCAGAGAATTATAACAGGTTACCATGGTGACTAATTACCAGCTAAAACTTCTGACCATACCATTCTTTCTTTCTTTCTTTCTTTCTTTCTTTCTTTCTTTCTTTCTTTCTTTCTTTCTTTCTTTCTTTCTTTCTTTCTTTCTTTCTTTCTTTCTTTCTTTCTTTCTTTCTTTCTTTCTTTGTCTGTCTCTCTGTGTAAAGCTAAGCTGGATCTACTATTTTTACTACTAAAATGAATGCTACCAACAATATTATTATCTCTCTCTCTCTCTCTCTCTCTCTCTCTCTCTCTCTCTCTCTCTCTCTCTCTCTCTCTCTCTCTCTCCCTCCCTCTCTCTCTCTCTCTCTCTCTCTCTCTCATAATATCACTGGATGGTCCACGTGAGATATGTCATGCTGTGAGGACCCCCTCCTGTGATTGACAAGTGTGTTCAATAGTTGATAAGTAGATACAGAAACAACACATACAAATGAGTCAACAGTACTCCCTCTGTGAAAGAAAGAGAGAGAGAGAGATAGGAGGGAGATAGAGAGAGAGAAAGGGAGAGAGAGAGAGAGAGAGAGAGAGAGAGAGAGAGAGAGAGAGAGAGAGAGAGAGAGAGAGAGAGAGAGAGAGAGAGAGAGAGAGAGAGAGTGATAGGAGGGAGAGAGAGAGAGAGAGAGAGAGAGAGAGAGAGAGAGAGAGAGAGTGATGAGAGAGAGAGAGTGAGAGAGAGAGAGAGAGAGTGATAGGAGGGAGAGAGAGACAGAGAGAGAGAGAGAGAGAGAGAGAGAGAGAGAGAGATGAGAGAGAGAGAGAGAGAGAGAGAGAGAGAGAGAGAGAGAGAGAGAGAGAGAGAGAGAGAGAGAGAGAGAGAGAGAGAGGTGTTAATTGAAAAGATGGATGACATTAACCCAGCAGCCCAGGGCTCCTCATCAGTCTATCATTAGAGGAGAATAGAGAGAGGGAGAGAAAAGGAGGAGAGTAGACATGATTAATATTCCATTATTGTTTGTAATAGCAGATGATTTATCATATATCATTCATAAATCATTTAGCAGGCGGAGAGTGGAAATGCTATTCACTTCTCTCTCTCTACTGTCTTCCTGCCATGGTCTTAGCTCAGACATAGCAAAGGTAGGGAGAGTGACTGAAGAGAAACATTTTGTGAATAGATAAACACTCTTTTACATGCACACACATACATATACACGCACACTCTTTCTCCATTCCAAGAGTAACTTCCATCATCTCTCTCCCTCTGCTCCTCCATTAAATATCTCTCTCTCACTCTCTCTCTCATTAATTCTCTCTCCTCTTTCTCTTCTCTCTCTCGCTGTGTCAGACACTAGTTCCCCCTACTGGTGTTCAGAGGTACTGCTGTTACCCAGCAACACACACACACAATTTTGACATATGAATTCATACTGTATTTTCCTCTTAAACCCAATGGTAGAGGGACACACCGCCAGTCAGATCCCTACTGTATATTCAGCCAGGTCACCCGTGATACAAGTCAGCATTGGACGTCCATCCATGTCTGAGGACGTCGGGAGATGATGTGGAAACTGGCCACTAGGGGCAACAGTGAGCGCTGTTACCTTCAAGTAGGTTTTGGTTTTGCTAGGATTTGCCTCTGATTCCAAAGGTTTGAATCCAGTGATAGATTATTATTGTTGTTTTTTTGCCTATCCCAAACCTTAACCATTCAGAGTTGTTTCCTAAACTTAAGATTTCAGAGTTAATGCCTAAACTTAACCCTAACCTTAAATATGTGGAGTTAATGCCTAAACTTAAATTTGACGTTTGCAACAACTTTGAAATTTGACGTTTGAGAAACATGGATGAACGTCTAATTCTGACGTGAGACTGTGAGAGCTAGTTGGTATATTCCCTTTAAAACCAAGGTAAGGTTGAGAGACACAGCACCAGTCAGAGAGTCAATGGCAACATGTTTTCATCCAGGGCATTTATGCTAAAAAGACAGAAAGAGGAGAAGACAGGAAATATGAAAAGAGAAGAGGAGCGATTGAAGAAGACACGTGTTGGGGCTAAGCAAATATACATGTATGGGAACAGATGGTTTGAAAGTTATGAGTCTGTGATGAATAGAGTGGCTAATTCACACACACACTTGACTCTGCATATGGAGCTGTGAGTCATTCAGTAGTACTGGTACTCTAGTCAGTAAATGGACAGTCACAGTTATGTCACAGGGTCTGTTAAGAGGACATTGTCATCAACCATCTATCTATCTATCTATCTATCTATCTATCTATCTATCTATCTATCTATCTATCTATCTATCTATCTATCTATCTATCTATCTATCTATCTATCTATCTATCCCTCTGCCTTGTTCCTCTGTCCCTTTTTGTCTCCCTCTCTCTCTCTTTCAATGTGTTTCCCTCTCTATCTCTCCCTTTCTCTCTCTCTCTATTCCTCTCTATCTCTCTATCGCTCTCTCTCTCTCTCTCTCTCTCTCTCTCTCTCTCTCTCTCTCTCTCTCTCTCTCTCTCTCTCTTTCTCTCTCTTTTTTTCTCTCTCTCTCTCTCTGTCTCTCTCTGTCTGTCTCTCTCTCTCTCTGCCTCTCTCTGTCTGTCTCTCTCTCTCTCTCTATCTCTTTCTATCTCTCTGTCTCTTTCTGTCTCTCTCTCTCTCTCTGCCTCTCTCTGTCTGTCTCTCTCTATCTCTCTGTCTCTTTCTCTCTCTCTGTCTCTTTCTGTCTCTTTCTGTCTCTGTCTCTCTCTCTCTTTCTCTCTCTCTATCTCTCTCAATGTGTCTCTCTCTCTTTGCCGTTATCACTCTCCATCTCTTTCCATCTTCATTTATTACTCTCTTTCTTCAGGAAATAAAATGATTATCTCAATCCTCTGCTCTCTTAGCTAAATGTGTGTGTGGGTAATGGTGAGGTGTGTGATGGTGAGAAGTATTTGTGTGTATGTGTGTGAGGTTGATGGTGAGAAGTGTGTGTGTGTGTGTGCGTGTGTGCGTGTGTGAGGTTGATGGTGAGACGTGGTTGTATGAGGGTGAGGTATACTGTATTTGTGTGGTTGAGTTCGTGTCATGATGTCGTTGTCCTCAATCACTGTGAAAGCATCACTTCTCCGCCAGAGGATTACGTCACTCCCTTTCCTCTCCATCTTTTGTCCTTCCTACTCAAGGTCAGATAGAGATTGCTTTCAGCCCCCTGCGTCCCGAACGGGACGTGTGTGTGTGTGTGTGTCTGTGTGTGTGTCGGGATTGAGGGGCGTCCATGCTTTAAATCTTTCAATCCATCACATCACCCGTCACAGGGAAAAAATGTTGGGGTGTGTGTGTGGAGAGGGGATATGTGTGTGTGAAAGCAATTAAGCATATGTTAATGGAATGGAATGTCTTCTGGAGGCCTGCATGCTGTAGCTTAGTTGTTTGTTTTAACTTTACCTTAATGTACAGTGCTATGAAAAAGTATTTGCGAGATGGACGAGATGGGTTCCATTATGCCTGGCGACCCCAAACCATCACACCACCACCACCATGCTTGACCTTTGGTATAATGTTCTTACTGTGGAATGCAGAGTTTGGTTTTCGCCAGGCATTACTGGAACCATGTCGTCCAATAAGTTATACTTTTAAATCATCTGTCCATAGAACGTTCTTCCAAGAGTCTTGATGATCATCCAGGTGCTTTTTGGCAAACATGAGTCAACTTTTTGGACGAGATGGGTCCCATTATGCCTGGTGAAAACCAAACACTGCATTCCACAGTAAGAACATCATACCAAAGGTCAAGCATGGTGGTGGTGGTGTGATGGTTTGGGGATGCTTTGCTGCCTCAGGACGTGGACGACTTGCCTTAATAGAAGGAACCATGAATTCTGCTCTGTATCAGAGAATTCTACAAGAGAATGTCAGACCATCCGTTTGTGAGCTGAAGCTGAAGCGCAGCTGGGTCATGCAGCAAGACAATGATCCAAAACACACAATCAAGTCTACATGAAAATTGCTAAAAAGCAACACATTTGACATTTTGGAATGGCCTAGTCAAAGTCCAGACCTAATCCCAATTGAGATGTTGTAGCAGGACTTGAAACGAGCAGTTCATGCTTGAAAACCCACACGTCACTGAGTTAAAGCAGTTCTGCATGGAAGAGTGGGCCAAAATTCCTCCACAGCGACGTGAGAGACTGATCAACAGGGCGGCAGGTAGCTTAGTGGTTAAGAGCATAGTGCCAGTAACCGAAAGGTCGCTGGTTCTAATCCCCGAGCCGACTAGGTGAAAGATCTGTCGATGTGCCCTTGAGCAAGGCACTTAACCCTAATTGCTCCTGTAAGTCGCTCTGGATAAGAGCGTCTGCTAAATGACAAAAAAAAATTAAAAACAAAAAAAACTACAGGAAGCATTTGGTTGGAGTCATTGCAGCTAAAGGTGGCACAACCAGTTATTGAGCGTAAGGGGGCAGTTACTTTTTCACACAGGGGAATTGGGTGTTGCATAACTTTGTTTATTAAATCAGTGAAATAAATATGTAATTGTTGTGTTATTTGTTCACTTATGTTCCCTTTATCTAATATTAGGTTTGCTTGAAGATCTGATAACATTCAGTATCACAAATATGCAAAAGTAGAGAAAATTAGAAAGGGGGCAAATACTTTTAATAGCACTGTACACTATATATACAAACGTCGGTGGACACCCCTTCAAATGAGTGGATTCGGCTATTTCAGCCACACCCGTTGCTGACAGGTGTATAAAATTGAGCACACAGCCATGCAATCTCCATTGACAAACATTGGCAGTAGAATGGCCTTACTGAAGAGGTCGGTGACTTTCAACTGGGTACCATCAAAGGATGCCACCTTTCCAACAAGTCAGTTCATCAAATGTATGCCCTGCAAGAGCTGCCCCGGTCAACTATATGTACTGTTATTGTGAAGTGGAAACGTCTAGGATCAACAACGGCTCAGCCGCGAAGTGGTAGGCCACACAAGCTCACAGAACGGGACCGGCGAGTGCTGAAGCACGTATGCGCGTAAAAATCATCTGTCCTTGGTTGCAACGCTCACTACCGAGTTCCAAAATGCCTCTGGAAGCAGCGTCAGCACAATAACTGTTAGTCAGGAGCTTCATGAAATGGGTTTCCATGGCCGAGCAGCCGCACACAAGCCTAGGATCACCATGTGCAATGCGAAGCATCGGCTGGAGTGGTATAAAGCTCGCTGCCATTGGACTCTGGAGCAGTGGAAACCCGTTCTCTGGAGTGATGAATCACGCTTCACCATCTGGTAGTCCGACGGACTAATCTGGGTTTGGCGGATGCCAGGAGAACCCTACCTGCCCAGATGCAAAGTGCCAACTGTAAAGTTTGGTGGAGGAGGAATAATGGTCTGGGGCTGTTTTTCATGGACTCAACCCCATCGAACACCTTTGGGATGAATTGGGTTGCCGACTGCAAGCCAGGCCTAATCGCCCAACATCAGTGCCCAACCTCACTAATGCTCTTGTGGTTCAATGGAAGCAAGTCTCTGCAGCAATGTTCCAACATCTAGTGGAAAGCCTTCCCAGAAGAGTGGAGGCTGTTATAGCAGCAAAGGGGGGGACAAACTCCATATTAATGCCCATGATTTTGGAATGAGATGTTCGACGAGCAGGTGTCCACATACTTTTGGTCATGTAGTGTATCTTCGGCTAACTCACATTGGCTGGGAGGTACACACACACACACACACACACACATACACACTATCAAAACCGATCACCCACATGGCAGACTCTTACAAGGTTAAACACCCACCGTCAGCATGTGTGTGTGTCATTTAGTGTGTGTTAACATTTGAGAGTGTGCGTTTGTGTGGATGGATGGATGGAGGTATTAATTTTCTCAGTGGTAATTTGGGTGGGCACAGGCTGGCATTCTAACTGGCTTCCTCAGTGTGTGCCTGTGTGTGAGTGTGTGTGTGTCCCTGGCATATCATCTGCATGTGGAGTTACCATGTGTCCCACCTATTTCCCTCTCTTCCCTCCCTCTAGCAGTCTATCCATCCATCCCTCCATCCCCACCTTTATCTCTCCATCTCTCCCTCCATAATTATCTCCATTCTTCCATCAATCTCTCATCTCTCCATCACTATCTCCCTCCTTTCCTCCTTTCTTCCTTCATTCCCCGATTTATCTTTCTCCTTCACTCCTTTTTTATTTTCATCATATCATAATCTTTCCTCTTTTCTCTCTTTCTTTTTCAACCCTCCTTTTCCTCTATCTCTTCTTCATTCTCTCCATCATTCTTTTCTCTCTTCCTTGTTCTCTCTCTAGAACATTACATATAAAATGCGTCCATTCACCGCGTACTCCGAGTCACTTATAACCTTCAGTTATAGAACAAGCTACACAGAGACACAGACATACACACACACCATGTTTCAAGATTGTTTTGATCATGCGGACTGGGATATGTTCCGGGTAGCCTCTGAGAATAATATCGATGAATACACAGATACGGTGACTGAGTTTATCAGGAAGGGTATAGGTGATGTTGTACCCACTGTGACTATTAAAACCTACCCAAACCAGATAGCTGATGTCCTGAAAGAGCTGCTAAATCTGGACCCCTACACATCAGCTGGGCTAGACAATCTGGACCCTTTCTTTCTAAAATTAGCAGCCGAAATTGTCGCAACCCCTATTACTAGCCTGTTCACCCTCTCTTTCACTTTTATTATTTCACTTATAATTCACTGTATCACAATTCCAGTGGGTCAGAAGTTTACATACACTAAGTTGACTGTGCCTTTAAACAGCTTGGAAAATTCCAGAAAATGATGTCATGGCTTTAGAAGCTTCTGATAGGCTAATTGATATCATTTGAGTAAATTGGAGGTGTACCTGTGGATGTATTTCAAGGCCTACCTTCAAACTCAGTGCCTCTTTGCTTGACATCATGGGAAAATCAAAAGAAATCAGCCAAGACCTCAGAAGAAAAAAAATGGTAGACCTCCACAAGTCTGGTTCATCCTTGGGAGCAATTTCCAAACGCCTGAAGGTACCACGTTCATCTGTACAAACAATAGTACGCAAGTATAAACACCATGGGACCACGCAGCCGTCATACCACTCAGGAAGGAGACACGTTGTGTCTCCTAGAGATGAACGTACTTTGGTGCGAAAAGTGCAAATCAATCCCAGAACAACAGCAAAGGACCTTGTGAAGATGCTGGAGGAAACAGGTACAAAATTATCTATATCCACAGTAAAACGAGTCCTATATCGACATAACCTGAAAGGCTGCTCAGCAAGGAAGAAGCCACTGCTCCAAAACCGCCATAAAAAAGCCAGACTACGGTTTGCAACTGCACATGGGGACAAAGATCGTACTTTTTGGAGAAATGTCCTCTGGTCTGATGAAACAAAAATAGAACTGTTTGGCCATAATGACCATCGTTATGTTTGGAGGAAAAAGGGGGGACCTTGCAAGCCGAAGAACACCATCCCAACCGTGAAGCACGGGGTTGGCAGCATCATGCTGTGGGGGTGCTTTGCTGCAGGAGGGACTGGTGCACTTCATAAAATAGATGGCATCATGAGGAAGGAAAATGATGTGGACATATTGAAGCAACATCTGAAGACATCAGTCAGGAAGTTAAAGTTTGGTCGCAAATGGGTCTTCCAAATGGACAATGACCCCAAGCATACTTCCAAAGTTGTGGCAAAATGGCTTAAGGACAACAAAGTCAAGGTATTGGAGTGGCCATCACAAAGCCCTGACCTCAATCCTATAGAAAATATGTGGGCGGAACTCAAAAAGCGTGTGCGAGCAAGGAGGCCTATAAACCTGACTCAGTTACACCAGCTCTGTCAGGAGGAATGGGCAAAAATTCCCCCAACTTATTGTGGGAAGCTTGTTTAAGGCTACCCGAAACGTTTGACCCAAGTGAAACAATTTAAAGGCAATGCTACCAAATACTAATTGAGTGTATGTAAACGTCTGACCCACTGGGAATATGATGAAAGAAATAAAAGCTGAAATAAATCATTCTCTCTACTATTATTCTGACATTTCACATTCTTAAAATAAAGAGGCGATCCTAACTGACCTAAGACAGGGAATTCTTACTAGGGTTAAATGTCAGGAATTGTGAAAAACTGAGTTTAAATGTATTTGGCTAAGGTGTATGTAAACTTCCGACTTCAACTGTACATATACACACATACATATACATATACACATATATACATATAAATACATATACATGTATACATATCCTTAAAAAATATATATATATTTCCCTTTATTACTTTCCAACCCTACCACCCCTTCCCTAATTGGAGTAAACTAGTGAACAACAATGCTTAGGCCTCTACTTCCAGCTTATACATACTATATATATTTTATGGACACTGTCAATTTTACAATAATTCTAATTCTATTTCTCTATCTCTCTGCATTTTTTTACTGTGTGATGCATGTGCATATCTGTGTGTGTGTGTGTGTGTTAGCCAGATGCTGCTGTGTTGGCCTCTTGCCAGCTGCAGCTCAGTTCCATTAGCATAACTAGAGCTGGCTGCAGATTGCCATTGATTAGCTATGGAGTCTGTTCATAAGCCTTTCACCCTGCACACACACACACACACACAAACACACACACACACACACACACACACACAGACACACACACACATACACGGTCTGAGGTCTGAGATTTGACAGCATTACAGTTTACAGCATCTTTCTGTTTCATTGGGGTGGGGGTTGTAGCTTAAAACCTGGGGGGTGTGTGTCTGTGTGTGTCTGTGTGTGTATGTGTGTGTGTCTGTGTGTGTGTGTGTGTGTGTCTGTGTGTGTCTGTGTGTCTGTGTGTGTCTGTGTGTGTCTGTGTGTGTATGTGTGTGTCTGTGTGTGTGTGGGCTGTGTGTTTGTGTCTGTGTGTGTCTGTGTGTGTCTGTGTGTGTCTGTGTGTGTCTGTGTGTGTATGTGTGTGTCTGTGTGTGTCTGTGTGTGTCTGTGTGTGTGTGGGCTGTGTGTGGGCTGTGTGTGTGTGTCTGTGTGTGTCTGTGTGTGTGTGGGCTGTGTGTGGGTTGTGTGTGTGTGTGTCTGTGTGTGTCTGTGTGTGTCTGTGTGTGTCTGTGTGTGTGGGTTGTGTAGGTGGGCTGTGTGTGGGCTGTGTGTGTATGTCTGTGTGTGTATGTGTGTGTCTGTGTGTGTCTGTGTGTGTGTGTCTGTGTGTGTCTGTGTGTGTCTGTGTGTGTCTGTGTGTGTGTCTGTGTGTGTGGGTTGTGTGTGTGGGTTGTGTGTGTGGGCTGTGTGTGGGTGTCTGTGTGTGTCTGTCTGTGTGTGTCTGTCTGTGTGTGTCTGTCTGTGTGTGGGCTGTGTGTGGGCTGTGTGTGTGTGTCTGTGTGTGTCTGTGTGTGTCTGTGTGTGTCTGTGTGTGTTTGTGTGTGTGAGGGTTGTGTGTGTGGGCTGTGTGTGGGCTGTGTGTGTGTGTCTGTGTGTGTCTGTGTGTGTCTGTGTGTGTCTGTGTGTGGGCTGTGTGTGGGCTGTGTGTATGTGTCTGTGTGTGTCTGTGTGTGTCTGTATGTGTCTGTGTGTGTCTGTGTGTGTCTGTGTGTTTATGTGTGTGTGTCTGTGTGTGTCTGTGTGTGTCTGTGTGTGTCTGTGTGTGTCTGTGTGTGTCTGTGTGTGTGGGTTGTGTGTGTGGGCTGTGTGTGGGCTGTGTGTGTGTGTGTCTGTGTGTGTCTGTGTGTGTCTGTGTGTGTCTGTGTGTGTCTGTGTGTGTGGGTTGTGTGTGTGGGCTGTGTGTGGGCTGTGTGTGTGGGTTGTGTGTGTGGGCTGTGTGTGGGTTGTGTGTGTGGGCTGTGTGTGTGGGCTGTGTGTGGGCTGTGTATGTAGGCTGTGTGTGTGGGCTGTGTGTGGGCTGTGTGTGTGGTTGTGTGTGTGGGCTGTGTGTGGGCTGTGTGTGTGGGCTGTGTGTGTGGGTTGTGTGTGTGGGTTGTGTATGTGTGTGGGCTGTAAGAGGGCTTTAGGCTGTGTCTGCACCACTTACTCACACTAATTGTGGCCCCCAGGGCTCGGTTCGAGGCCCTCTCCTCTTCTGTCTACACACCAAGTCACTTGGCTCCATCATATCCTCACAGGGTCTCTCCTAACTATCCTATGCGGATGACACTCAACTACTTTCCCCCCATCTGACACCCAGGTGGTGACACGCATCTCTGCATGCCTGGCAGATATCTCAGCTTGGATGTTGGCCCACCACCTCAATCTCAACCTCGATAAGACGGAGCTCCTGTTCCTCCCGGAGAAGGCCTGCCCGCTCCAAGACCTCTCCATTACGGTTGACAACTCCACAGTGTCCCCCTCCCAGAGTGCAAAGAACCTTGGAGTGACCCTGGACAACACCCTGTCGTTCTCTGCAAACATCAAAGCAGTGACTCGATCCAGCAGGTTCATGCTCTAAAATATCCGTAGAGTACGACCCTACCCCACACAGGAAGCGGCGCAGGTCCTAATCCAGGCACTTGTCATCCCGTCTGGACTACTGCAACTCGCTGTTGTCTGGGTTCCCCGCTTGTGCCATCAAACCCCTGCAACTTATCCAGAATGCCGCAGCCCGCCTGGTGTTTAACCTTCCTATGCTCTCCCATGTCACCCCGCCCCTCTGCACACTCTACTGGCTTCCTGTCGAAGCTCGCATCATCTTCAAGACCATGGTGCTTACCTACGGAGCAGCAAGGGTAGCTGCTCCTACCTACCTTCAGGCTCTGCTCAAACCCTACATCCCAGCCCGAACACTCTTGGTCCTCCCACCCCTACAGGAGGGCAGCTCCCGCTCAGCCCAGTCCAAGCTCTTCTCTGTCCTGGCACCCCAATGGTGGAACCAGCTTCCCCCTGGAGCTAGAACAGCAGAGTACCTGCCCATCTTCCGAAAACATCTGAAAACCTATATCTTCAAAGAGTATTTTATATAATCCTCCTCGCAGCCCTCCTCACCTCGACCCCCCCAAATCAATTAATGCACTAACACTCACTTTTGACTTTTTTCCTGACCTTGCTGATAGCTACTTTATTGAGGAAAAATGTACTTACTATGACTGTGATTTGTGGTTGTGCCACCTAGCTATCTTAAGATAAACTGATCAATGAAGAGAGACACTATTGATATTCTCTCTCTCTCCTCTCTCTCTCTCTCTCTCTCTCTCTCTCTCTCTCTCTCTCTCTCTCTCTCTCTCTCTCTCTCTCTCTCTCTCTCTCTCTCTCTCTCTCTCTCTCTCTCCCTCCTCCTCTCTGTGCAGGTGATATTATGATATTCCCTTCACTAACACAAGATGAATAAGACTACTCCATCTAACTACAATTGTATTATTATTATTATTATTATTATTATTATTATTATTATTATTATTATATTATTATATTATTATTATTATATTATACAATCTCATATTGCAGATGTGTGTTCTTGTCCATCAGCACTCTCTCCAGCACTCGGTTATCTATTTAAATATTCCCATTGTGTGAGTGTGTATGTGTGTGTGTGTGTGTGTGTGTGTGTGTGGACACAGACAGGGGGATTAAGAGTGTAATGCGGGATTATCCAGCAGGTAGACTTCCCAAATCACCACTCCTACCGAGAGAGACGGAGAGATGGAGCGAGGGAGGGAAAGAGAGAGGGAAAGGAGGAGGGAGATGAAGAGAGTATATTTAGCTAGAGTTGCTGTAAAGGAATCAACCCAGACTAGCTTCAGGTCTCCCATCCACGGATCAATCCAGCCTAGCTTCAGGTGTCGCATCCAGGGATCAATCCAGCCTAGCTTCAGGTCTCCAATCCAGGGATCAACCCAGCCTAGTTTCAGATCTCCCATCCAGGGATCAATCCAGCCTAGCTGCAGGTCTCGCATCCAGGGATCAATCCAGCCTAGCTTCAGGTCTCCCATCCAGGGATCAACCCAGCCTAGCTTCAGGTCTCCCATCCAGGGAACAATCCAGCCTAGCTTCAGGTCTCCCATCCAGGAATCAACCCAGCCTAGCTTCAGGTCTCGCATCCAGGGATCAATCCAGCCTAGCTTCAGGTCTCCAATCCAGGGATCAACCCAGCCTAGCTTCAGGTCTCCCATCCAGGGATCAACCCAGCCTAGCTTCAGGTCTCCCATCCAGGGATCAACCCAGCCTAGCTTCAGGTCTCCCATCCAGGGATCAACCCAGCCTAGCTTCAGGTCTCCAATCCAGGGATCAATCCAGCCTAGCTTCAGGTCTCCCATCCAGGGATCAATCCAGCCTAGCTTCAGGTCTCCCATCCAGGGATCAATCCAGCCTAGCTTCAGGTCTCGTGGGAGGCTGGGACTGGATGGCTCTCACCCAACTAACCACACACACACACACACACACACACACACACACACACACACACACACAGATACACACGCACATACACACATACAAGCACACACATACAGGTACATACACACATATATACACAGACATACATACACACACACACACACACACAAACACACATACACACACATACACAAACACACACACACATCAAATCAAATGAAATTGTATTTGTCACATGCGCCGGGTAGCCATTTGATTAGCTGTTCAGGATTCTTATGGCTTGGGGGTAGAACCTATTAAGAAGCCTTTTGGACCTAGACTTGGTGCTCCAGTATCACTTGCTGTGCGGTAGCAGAGAGAACAGTCTATGATTAGGATGGCTGGAGTCTTTGACCATTTTTAGGACCTTCCTCTGACTCCGCCTGGTATAGAGGTCCTGGATGGCAGGAAGCTTGGCCCCAGTGATGTACTGAGCCGTACGCACTACCCTCTGTAGTGCCTTGCTGTCGGAGGCCGAGCAGTTGCCATACCAGGTGGTGATGCAACCAATCAGGATGCTCTCGATGGTGCAGCTGTATAACCTTTTGAGGATCTGAGGACCCATGCCAAATCTTTTCAGTCTCCTGAGGGGGAATAGGCTTTGACGTGCCCTCTTCACGACTGTCTTGGTGTGTTTGGACCATGATAGTTCGTTGGTGATGTGGACACCAAGGAACTTGAAGCTCTCAACCTGTTCCACTACAGCCCCGTCGATGAGAATGGGGGCGTGCTCAGTCCTCTTTTTTTTCCTGTAGTCCACAATCATCTCCTTTGTCTTGGTCACGTTGAGGGAGAGGTTGTTGTCCTGGCACCACACGGCCAGGTCTCTGACCTCCTCCCTATAGGCTGTCTCGTCATTGTCGGTGATCAGGCCTACCACTGTTGTGTCGTCGGCAAACTTAATGATGGTGTTGGAGTCGTGCCTGGCCATGCAGTCATGGGTGAACAGGGAGTACAGGAGGGGACTGAGCATGCCCCCCTGAGGGGCCCCCGTGCTGAGGATCAGCGTGGCAGATGTTTAGTTACCTACCCTTACCACTTGGGGGCGGCCCGTCAGGACGTCCAGGATCCAGTTGCAGAGGGAATTGTTTAGTCGCAGGGTCCTTAGCTTAGTGATGAGCTTTGAGGGCACTATGGTGTTGAACGCTGAGCTGTAGTCAATGAATAGCATTCTCATGTAGGTGTTCCTTTTGTCCAGGTGGGAAAGGGCAGTGTAGAGTGCAATAGAGATTGCATCATCTGTGGATCTGTTGGGGCGGTATGCAAATTGGAGTGGGTCTAGGGTTTCTGGGATAATGGTGTGGATGTGAGCCATGACCAGCCTTTCAAAGCACTTCATGGCTACAGACGTGAGTGCTACGAGTTGATAGTCATTTAGGCAGGTTACGTTAGTGTTCTTGGGCACAGGGACTATGGTGGTCTGCTTGAAACTTGGTGATATTACAGACTCAGTCAGGGACAGGTTGAAAATGTCAGTGAAGACACTTGCCAGTTGGTCAGCGCATGCTCGGAGTACACGTCCTGGTAATCCGTCTGATTATGTTGACCTGTTTAAAGGTCTTGCTCACATCGGCTACGGAGAGCGTGATCACACAGTCGTCTGGAACAGCTGATGCTCTCATGCATGCTTCAGTGTTGCTTGCCTCGAAGCAAGCGTAGAAGTATTTTAGCACGTCTGGTATGCTCGTGTCACTGGGCAGCTCGCAGCTGTGCTTCCCTTTGTAGTCTGTAATAGTTTGCAAGCCCTGCCACATCCGACGAGCGTCGGAGCCGGTGTAGTACGATTCAATCTTAGTCCTGTATTGACGCTTTGCCTGTTTGATGGTTCGTCGGAGGGTATAGCGGGATTTCTTATAAGCGTCCAGGTTAGAGTCCAGCTCCTTGAAAGCGGCAGCTCTACCCTTTAGCTCAGTGCGGATCTTGCCTGTAATCCATGGCTTCTGGTTGGGGTATGTGTCTACAGTCACTGTGGGGACGACGTCATCGATGCACTTATTGATGAAGCCAGTGACTGATGTGATGTACTCCTCAATGCCATCGGAACATATTCCAGTCTGTGCTAGCAAAACAGTCCTGTAGCTTAGCATCTGCGTCATCTGACAACTTCTTTATTGACCGAGTCACTGGTGCTTCCAACTTTAGTTTTTGCTTGTAAGCATGAATCAGGAGGATAGAGTTATGGTCAGATTTGCCAAATGGAGGGCGAGGGAGAGCTTTGTATGCGTCTCTGTGTGTGGAGTAAAGGTGGTCTAGAGTTTTTTTTTCCTCTGGTTGCACATTTAACATGCTGGTAGAAATTAGGTAGAACGGATTTAAGTTCCCCTGCATTAAAGTCCCCGGCCACTAGGAGCGCTGCCTCTGGATGAACGTTTTCCTTTTGGCTTATGGCCTCATACAGCTCATTGAGTGCAATCTTAGTGCCAGCATCGGTTTGTGGCGGTAAATAGACAGCTATGAAAAATATAGATGAAAACTCTCTTGGGAAACAGTGTGGTCTACAGCTTATCATGAGATACTCTACCTCAGGCAAGCAAAACCTTGAGACTTCCTTAATACTAGATTTCGTGCACCAGCTGTTGTTTACAAATATACACAGACCGCCACCCCTTGTCTTACCAGAGGCAGCTGTTCTATCTTGCCGATGCAGCGTATATCCCGCCAGCTGTATGTTATCCATGTCGTCGTTCAGCCACGACTCGGTGAAACATAAGATATGACCGTTTTTAATGTCCCGTTGGTAGGATATCCGGGATCATAGTTAGTCTATTTTGTTATCCAATGATTGTACGTTGGTTAATAGGACTGATGGTAGAGGCAGATTACCCACTCGCCGTCGGATCCTTACAAGGCACCTCGACCTACGTCCCCGATATCTCTGTCTCTTTCTCATGCGAATGACGGGGATTTGGGCCTTGTCGGGTGTCCTTCGCGTCCGATTCGTTAAATAAAAAATCTTTGTCCAGTACGATGTGAGTAATCGCTGTCCTGATATCCAGAAGCTATTTTCGGTCATAAGAGACAGTGGCAGAAACATTATGTACAAAATAACTTACAAATAACGTGAAAAAACACACATAACAGCACAATTGGTTAGGAGCCCATAAAACGGCAGCCATCTACTCCGGCGCTATTCACATTCACACAGATACACACACACACACACACACATACACGCACACACACACACACATACACACACATAAACACACATACACACATACATACACACACAGATACACATACACACACACACACATACACATACACACACACACAGAAGGAGAGAGAAAAGAGAGAGAGTTCTAGAAGGAGAGAGAAGTTTAGTAGAAGGGATGGCTATATCAGGAGAGGGAGGTGTGTGGACGTCAACAATCTAAACTCTTACTGTTCTCCAAACACCTTATATCTCACTGCATCTCTGTCTCTCTGTCAATCAACCCACTCTGAATCCAACAGTTCTGTTAGAATAAATCATTCTGTGTTATAAGGCCCAATTCAATCGGTTAAAAAGTCTTAGTTACTGTGAATGTTTTAAACTTGAATTCTACTTCTTCCTCTTACTCTCTCCTGTTAGCTTCTTGAAAAGATCACGGTTGTGTTAATTTAAAAAACAACAACTGCCAATTCCAAGGTTCCCTTAACTCATGTCAAAGAACAAACAGATATAATCAAATAAGTAGATAAATAAATAATGTATTCAATAAGTAATGTTGGAATGAAATGTATTAAAGTGCGTGTTTGTCTCAGAGACATGAAAGTGCCTTGTTTCAAAGTGTTTCATTTCTAGTGTTTTTCAGGGTTCAGAAACAAGACCAATACGGTATTGCTTGATAAGTAGGCACTCACACATACACACACACACACACACACACACACACACAAACACACTGTAAGACACAGTCTAACACCTTGATCCCGTGGCTGAGACTACAATAAATGTCTTAATGGAGAATACATGAACTGACTCTCACTGAACAGAAGAGAGGGAGGAGAGAGAGAAAGAGAGAGAGAGAGAGAGAGAGAGAGAGAGAGAGAGAGACAGACACAGAGAGAGAGAGACAGAGAGAGAGCGAGAGAGAGAGAGAGAGAGAGAGAGAGAGAGAGAGAGAGAGAGAGAGAGAGGGGGGATGTAGAAAACACCTACCCTCTTACTTCAGATAGCAAAACACAAACATTTTACACTCTCCATCCCTACATCTCTAGGAAATGTTTGACTAAAAGGAGTTGAGGAACAGCCTGACTGTGTTGGTCAAAGAGCATCATCATGAAACATTGATACGGTTTAGAGGTTCACAGGCCAGATGTTGTATTGAAACATTCCTGGTGTTGCAGCTCTAGTGTTGTAGTGTTGTTGTTGTGGGCCTCTGTTTGGGTGTCAGAGTAAAACTCTCAGCTTTCTATATTCTAGTTTCCTCGTCTTACCTTTAAAAACCAAGATCCTCTAGAACCTTAGAGAAGCTTTATGTTTCTGTTAAATCACCAGAGAATATTAGAGTATTAATATACAGACTTCACACACTCTCACGTCAACATACACACACACACACACACACACACACACACGACATGCTCACAGAAAACTCCTCTCATCTCATCTTCTTCTCTCCCTCCCTCCTCCCACCATCACCCCTCCTACTCCTAGAGGTTTGCTGAAAGTCCACTTAGCTTTTAGTGCTCTCTACCTCTCTCGTATCCTCCTCTCCTCTCCAGGGGAATCCATCTCTTTCCAGAGACGGTCTTATTTTAGCAACACAAGCTGTTCCTCAGAGAGCAATGTCCGACCACACACACACACTCAGTCTCCCTGTATTTGTGCGTATGTGTGAAGTATCTGTTTGTGCTGCGTCTCTGTGAAGTTCCAGCACAGTCAGATACATCTTTGTGTGTGGACGTGTCTCTCTCCATCACCTCTCCCGCTCACCACCTCCTTTTCTCTTCTTCCTCCATCTCCTCTCCACCTCTTTCTCTAGGCCAGCAGTTAGCATTCTGCCAGCCAATCAGGTGAAGAGAAAGAGAAAGAGAAAAGGAGCGACTACTTTAGTATCGTCACCACAGGCCAAATACCTTGTTATACCACATTTTCAAATCTCTCTCTCTCTCTCTCTCTCTCTCTCTCTCTCTCTCTCTCTCTTTCTCTTTCTCTTTCTCTTTCTCTTTCTCTTTCTCTCTCTCTCTCTCACAATGTCGCCCTCTCTCTCTGCCCTTCTTCTCCCTCTATCTTTCTCTCTCTCCAATCCCTCTCTCTCTCTCTGGAGATAAAAACCCTAACCTTCTCCGTAGAGAGAGAACAGTGACCTATATAACTACAGACCATTAAAAACCCCAGTGGCCCAATTCTCTCTCTCTCTCTCTCTCTCTCTCTCTCTCTCTCTCTCTCTCTCTCTCTCTCTCTCTCTCTCTCTCTCTCTCTCGCTCTCTCTCTCTCTCGCTCTCTCTCTCTCTTTCTCTCTCACTCTCTCTCTCTCTCAATTCAATTCAAAGGGCTTTATTGGTATGGGAAACATTTATTCTTTTCTCATTTATCTCTCCTTTCCCGAGCGACAGGCTGGTGAGTTATCACCTTCTCTGAATGTGTGTGTGTGTGTATGTGTGTGTGACTGCCTTTGCATCACCTTCTTCTTTCTGAACATGGTACACTATATACAAAAGTATGTGGACACCCCTTCAAATTAGTGGATTCATCTATTTCAGCCACACCCGTTGCTGACAGGTGTATAATATTGAGCAATCTCCATAGTCAAACATTGGCAGTAGAATGGCCTTACTGAAGAGCTCAGTGACTTTCAACGTGGCACCGTCATAGGATGCCACCTTTCCAACAAGTCAGTTCGTCAAATTTCTGCCCTGCTAGAGCTGCCCCGGTCAACTATAAGTGCTATTATTGTGAAGTGGAAATGTCTAGGAGCAACAACGGCTCAGTCACACAAGCTCATAGAACGGGACCGCCGAGTGCTGAAGCGCGGTTGGAGTGGTGTAAAGCTCACCGCCATTGGACTCTGGAGCAGTGGAAACGCGTTCTCTGGAGTGATGAATCATGCTTCACCATCTGGCAATCCGACGGACGAATCTGCGTTTGGCGGATGCCAGGAGAACGCTACATGCCTCAATGCATAGTGCCAACTGTAAAGTTCGGTGTACGATAAATCATTGTCTGGGCTGTTTTTCATGGTTCGGGCTAGGCCTCTTAGTCCCAGTGAAGGGAAATCGTAATGCTACAGCATACAATGACATTCTAGATGATTCTGTGCTTCCAACTTTGTGGCAACATTTTGGGGAAGGCCCTTCCTGTTTCAGTATGACAGTGCCCCTGTGCACAAAGCGAGGCCCATATAGAAATGGTTTTTCGTGATCGGTGTGGAAGAACTTGGCTGGCCTGCACAGAGCCCTGACCTCAACCCCATCGAACAGCTTTGGGATTAATTGGAAAGCCGACTGCGAGCCAGGCCTAATCGCCCAACATCAGTGCCCGACCTTGCTAATGCTCTTTGGCTGAATGGAAGCAAGTCTCCGCAGCAATGTTCCAACATCTAGTGGAAAGCCTTCCCAGAGGAGTGGAGGCTGTTATAGCAGCAAAGGGAGGACCAACTCCATATTAATGCCCATGATTTTGAAAGGAGATGTTGACATACCTTTGGTCATGTAGTGTATGCCTAGTGTGATGTCACGAGAGGCTGTGTCCTGGAGGGACGTTACATCCCCCTGAGGTGGCTGCAAACCCAGACAGCTATGGCTCCATCTGCTGGTATGGTCGGGAACTCCAACCCTCTGTGGCCAATCTTCCCACGCAGCTGAAACCAATCAGGGGCTGATAGGCTGGAGTTGTTTTGGAAGGGAAGAGACACGGGCTGGATGGTGGGCTCGGGGAAGAAGAGAATTGTGTTATAATTTCGTTAGTTGCCGAAGACCTTTAATAAAAATCCTTGTTTTGGTTGAACCTGGACTCCTTGCACTACTTGGGCAACCCCGCTGGAAGCGGTAGCCTCTCGTGGCATCACAGATGGTGGAGAATACGGGCACGCTCAAGCGTTAATAGTGCATGTCAGAGGAGGATACCGAAGGTTTGATCACCCAGTTTTCCAAGTTGGCCGTAGGCTCCCCGCCGACTGAAATGGAGGACATATTGAAAGCCCTTGTTGCTGGCCAGCAAGCCCAGATGCAAGCAAACGTGGCTCTCTTGGAGGAGCAAAAGAAAGCCAACCTTCTGAAGGCAGAGGAATTGCAGTTGCAGAGACAGAGGGTGGTCCAAAATACCCGCCCAATAAAGGCAAGTGACTTTATATCTAAGATGGGAGCTACCGATGACATTGAGGCATACCTTCATGCATTTGAGGCCACGGCCACTAGGGGAAGCCTGGCCCAAGCAACAGTGGGTTGGTCTGTTAGCCCCCTTCCTAACCGGGGAAGCGCTGAATGCTGTCCGGGACCTGGGCCCTGACCAGGTTACTGACTATGATGCCCTGAAGTCTGAGATCCTCAGCAGATATGGACTCACAAAATTTGGTATGGCCCAGCGCTTTCACAGTTGGACCTTCCAACCAGACCAACCTCCTCGGGCGCAGATGCATGAACTTGTCCGAATCGCAAGGAAATGGCTGGATCCGCAGAGGAATACAGCAGCGGCGGTGGTGGAGGCCGTTGTGGTGGATCGTTACCTCACGCGCCCTGCCTTATGAGGCAAAACGGTTCATCAGTCAACAGGCCTTGACCACGGCTGATCTGACCGTGGAAGCTGTGGAAAAGTACCAGGCCACAGCGGAGATGCTGAATGCTTCCCGAAAAGACCCCAGAGTGCGGCCCCACCACAAATGGGAAGGACCCGTCCAAAGGACCCCAAGGTCTCGAACCCAGCCACGTCAGGGACTTATCCCGGCTCCAGGGGGAGCCAGAAACCAGGCGGGTCCAAGAAGAGTACACCAGGAGGGGGGAACTCGACAGTGTTACCGGTGTGGGGAGATGGGACATATCTCCTGGCAGTGTGGGGAAACCAGCCGATGAACCTATGCCCACTGCGGAGTCCTCCAGCTCAGCACCCACACACCGGGTTGCCTCGCTCTTGGGAGTCGTAGATGGCGGCCCAGATCGACCCCCACCTGCCCGGTAACTGTGAATCACCATGATGTGGAGGCCTTACTGGATTCTGGTAGCTGGGCCACCCTGGTGCGTAAGGATTTGGTGGGCCCAACGTGTCTGACCCCGGGGAAAGTCCTCCCAGTTTCCTGTGTCCATGGGGACACCAGAGAATACCCCATTACTGAACTTACAATGACCAGCACACGGGGAACCATACACACGACGAGCGGGGGTGGTTGATTCCCTCCCCGTCCCTGTCCTAATTGGACGAGACTGCCCAGCCTTTTACCCACTCTGGAGAGAGTCTCAGGAGAGGATAACCCGAGTACCTCGGAAACGGAGAGGCAAGACTCATCCTGGGAAGGCTCCGGTGCAATCCTCCGAGTTACTCACTCCCGCCCGGGCTCTGATAGGGATGGCAGGTGCCCAGACCGACACCGAGACTGGTCCGGATACGGGAGAAGAGAACGCAGCCCAGGAAAGTGCTCCGTTCTCCAGTGAAGAAGACGTCCCAGGCACCCAAGAGCTTCCCCCTCTCACAGGCCAGTATGGTACGGCTCAATTACAAGATCCTACTCTTGCAAATGCCTTAAGAAATGTGCAGGTATTAGAAGGTGTAGTGTTAGGTGATAAGACAACCCCTACTTACCCCCATTTCGCAGTAAACCGGGGGTTAGTATATCAGATAGTCAAGAAAAATGAGGAAGTGCATGAACAGCTCCTCGTGCCACAGCCCTATCGGGCCACAGTACTCAACCTAGCCCACACACACCCGCTAGGGGCCCACTTGGGGGTAGAGAAGACTAAGGAAAGAATCATGCAACGTTTCTTTTTGGCCAGGAGTACACAAAGAGATAGAGAACTACTGCCGTAGTTGCCCTGAGTGTCAGCAGGTTGCGCCAAAGCCCACATAGAAACCCGCTCATTCCCTTGCCCATTATCGAAACTCCTTTTGAGAGGATTGGATTAGACATAGTCGGGCCCTTACCGAAAAAGTGCCAGGGGACATCAATACATTCTGGTCATTCTGGACTATGCGTCCCGGTACCCGGAGGCCATTCCGCTGAGGAAGGCTACATCCAGACAAATCGCCAAGGAGCTGTTCCGTCTCTCAACTAGTCTGGGAATCCCAAAAGAGATATTGACGGACCAAGGGACTCCATTCATGTCCAGGGTGATGAAAGAACTCTGTGCTTTACTGAAAATCAAACAGCTGAGAACCTCGGTCTACCACCCCCAGACAGATGGCCTAGTCGAACGTTTTAACAAAACACTAAAATCCATGCTGCGGAAAGCGGTAGGGGAAGATGGGCGCAACTGGGATCAGCTGTTACCATACATATTGTTTGCGGTGAGAGAGGTACCTCAGTCTTCTACTGGTTTTTCACCCTTTGAGCTCTTGCTTTCCTACAGACCCAGAGGACTGCTCGACATCGCCAAGGAGGCCTGGGAGGAGCAGCCATGCCAACAGCGGACACTGATCGACCATGTAGGGGCTATGAGGGAGAGAATGAAGGCCATCTATCCCATGATGCGGGAACACATGGAGGCCAGTCAGCGGCAACAGCAAGCCTCCTACAACAGATCTGCTCAGCCCAGGGAGTTTAAGCCGGGGGACAGAGTGCTGGTCCTGGTGCCAACCGTTGAGTGCAAATTCCTGGCAACCTGGCAAGGACCATATGAGGTCATTGAACGCATGGGAGAAGTAAACTACAAGGTGAGGCAACCAGATAAGAGGAAAACTGAGCAGATTTATCATGTTAACCTTTTAAAGAAGTGGCACGCCAGAGAGGCGCTGTTTAGCTCTCTACCCCCCACAGAGACCCAGGAACCGGCGCGAGAAGAGGTTCAGCTGGGTCCAAATCTGTCCCCACATCAACGACAGATGGCCCTGGAACTCGTGGAGCAGAACCAGGATGTCTTCTCCTCCCTTCCCGGCCACACAGAGGTGGTCCAACATGAGATCCGCACCATGCCTGGCCGAACGGTGAAAACCAGCGCCCGTACCGCGTGCCAGAGGCTCGTAAAGTGGTTATACAGAAGGAGGTAAGGAAGATGCGGGAGTTGGGAGTAATCGAAGAGTCCCACAGTGCCTGGGCAAGTCCCATAGTACTAGTTCCCAAGCCAGACGGTTCAGTACGATTTTGTAATGACTATCGAAAGTTGAATGAAGTGTCTGAATTTGATGCATACCCAATGCCTCGTGTCGATGATTTAATAGACTCCTTGGGGCATGCTCGTTTCATAACCACCCTTGATCTCACAAAAGGCTACTGGCAGGTGCCCTTGACCCCCGGGCGTCTAAGGAGAAGACAGCCTTTGCCACCCCGGGAGGGGCTCTACCAGTATACCCGACTTCCGTTTGGTCTCCACGGGGCACCTGCCACGTTCCAACGCCTGATGGATCGAGTCCTTGCGCCCCACAAGAGGTACGCAGCGGCTTATTTGGATGATGTGGTTATACAAAGTCAGGATTGGGCCAGCCACCTACCCCGGGTACAAGCGGTGCTGGATTCGCTCAGGGAAGCAGGGCTCACGGCAAACCCGAAGAAGTGCAAGGTGGCCTTCAGTGAGACAAACTACCTGGGGTACACCATTGGGCGGGGGTTGGTCAAACCACAGGAAGCCAAACTGCGGGCCATACAGGACTGGCCGCAGCCCATCAACAAGAAGCAAGTAAGGTCATTTTTGGGCCTCGCTGGCTACTATAGACGCTTTATTGCAGATTTTGCTACCATAGCGGCACCATTGACGGAGCTGACGACCAAACGCCACTCACGAATGGTGAAGTGGAACCCCTGCGGCGGAGGCGGCTTTCCCGCAACCTGAAGCGAGCACTCTGCTCCAGTCCGATCCTGGTGGCACCAGACTTCAAGAAGGAATTCATGGTCCAAGCGGATGCTTCGGAGGTGGGTCTGGGTGCTGTCCTCACCCAGGCACATGACGGGGAAGAACATCCCATTCTCTACCTAAGCAGGAAGTTACTTCCAAGAGAGAAGAACTATTCAACGGTGGAGAAGGAATGTCTGGCTGTAGTCTGGGCCCTGGAGTCCCTTCGGTTCTATCTCCTGGGCCGACGTTTCATGGTGGTATCTGATCACGCCCTCTCGCAGTGGATGGCCAAGAACAAGGAATCAAACAGTAGAGTAACCAGATGGTTTTTGAGCTTGCAACCGTTTAACTTTTCGGTTGTCCACAGGGCTGGCAAGCACCACGGAAATGCGGACGCCCTCTCCCGGCGTGATGCCTTCTTCACTGCCTTTACCCCGACGAGGACGTCGGTCCCGAGGAGGGGGATGTGTGATGTCACGAGAGGCTGTGTCCTGGAGGGACGTTACATCCCCTGAGGTGGCTGCAAACCCAGACAGCTATGGCTCCATCTGCTGGTATGGTCGGGAACTCCAACCCTCTGTGGCCAATCTTCCCACGCAGCTGAAACCAATCAGGGGCTGATAGGCTGGAGTTGTTTTGGAAGGGAAGAGACACGGGCTGGAGGGTGGGCTCGGGGAAGAAGAGAATTGTGTTATAATTTCGTTAGTTGCCGAAGACCTTTAATAAAAATCCTTGTTTTGGTTGAACCTGGACTCCTTGCACTACTTGGGCAACCCCGCTGGAAGCGGTAGCCTCTCGTGGCATCACACTAGTTAGGGGGGGAAGACATGAATGGACCAACCCAACCTGTGACTATGTAAACACCATCTGTTCACACCGATCCCCCTTCAACACACGTACAGTGGAACGCTCTGCTCTCATCTCCACTCACACACTGTGACTACATGCCACCTCTGAACGAGGTGTGTGAGGTTTATTTTATTTTATTCCACCTTTATTTAACCAGGTAAGCCAGTTGAGAACAAGTTCTCATTTACAACTGCGACCTGGCCAAGATAAAGCAAAGCAGTGCAATAAAAACAACAACAACACAGAGTTATATATGGGGTAAACAAAACGTACAGTCAATAACACAATAGAAAATCTATATACAGTGTGTGCAAATGTAGTAAGTTATGGAGGTAAGGTAATAAATAGGCCATAGTGCAAAATAATTACAATTTAGAATTAACACTGGAGTGATAGATGTGCAGAAGATGATGTGCAAATAGAGATACTGGGGTGCAAATGAGCAAAATAAATAACAATGTAAATAACAATATGGGGATGAGGTAGTTGGGTGGGCTAATTACAGATGGGCTGTGTACAGGTGCAGTGATCGGTAAGCTGCTCTGACAACTGATGCTTAAAGTTAGTGAGGGAGATAAGAGTCTCCAGCTTCAGAGATTTTTGCAGTTCGTTCCAGTCATTTGCAGCAGAGAACTGGAAGGAATGGCGGCCAAAGGAGGTGTTGGCTTTGGGGATGACCAGTGAGATATACCTGCTGGAACGCATACTACGGGTGGGTGTTGCTATGGTGACCAATGATCTAAGATAAGGTGGGGATTTGCCTAGAAGTGATTTATAGATGACCTGGAGCCAGTGAGTTTGGCGACGAATATGTAGTGAAGCCCAGCCAACGAGAGTGTACAGGTCACAATGGTGGGTAGTATATGGGGCTTTGGTGACAAAACGGATGGCACTGTGATGGACTACATCCAATTTGCTGAGTAGAGTGTTGGAAGCTATTTTGTAAATCAAATCAAATCAAATCAAATTGTATTGGTCACATGTGCCGAATACAACAGGTGCAGACATTACAGTGAAATGCTTACTTACAACCCTTAACCAACAGTGCATTTATTTTTAAAAATAAAACAACAACAAAAAAAGTGTTGAGAAAAAAAAGAGCAGAAGTAAAATAAAGTAACAGTAGGGAGGCTATATATACAGGGGGGTACCGTTGCAGAGTCAATGTGCGAGGGCACCGGCTAGTTGAGGTAGTTGAGGTAATATGTACATGTGGGTAGAGTTAAAGTGACTATGCATAAATAATTAACAGAGTAGCAGCAGCGTAAAAAGGATGGGGTGGGGGGGCAGTGCAAATAGTCCGGGTAGCCATGATTAGCTGTTCAGGAGTCTTATGGCTTGGGGGTAGAAGCTGTTGAGAAATCTTTTGGACCTAGACTTGACACTCCGGTACCGCTTGCCGTGCGGTAGCAGAGAGAACAGTCTATGACTAGGGTGGCTGGAGTCTTTGACAATTTTGAGGGCCTTCCTCTGACACCGCCTGGTATAGAGGTCCTGGATGGCAGGAAGCTTGGCCCCAGTGATGTACTGGGCCGTACGCACTACCCTCTGTAGTGCCTTGCGGTCGGAGGCCAAGCAGTTGCCATACCAGGCGGTGATGCAACCAGTCAGGATGCTCTCGATGGTGCAGCTGTATAATTTTTTGAGGATCTGAGGACCCATGCCAAATCTTTTCAGTCTCCTGAGGGGGAATAGGCTTTGTCGTGCCCTCTTCACGACTGTCTTGGTGTGTTTGGACCATGATAATTCGTTGGTGATGTGGACACCAAGGAACTTGAAGCTCTCAACCTGTTCCACTACAGCCCCGTCGATGAGAATGGGGGCGTGCTCAGTCCTCTTTTTTTCCTGTAGTCCACAATCATCTCCTTTGTCTTGGTCATGTTGAGGGAGAGGTTGTTGTCCTGGCACCACACGGCTAGGTCTCTGACCTCCTCCCTATAGGCTGTCTCATCGTTGTCGGTGATCAGGCCTACCACTGTTGTGTCGTCGGCAAACTTAATGATGGTGTTGGAGTCGTGCCTGGCCATGCAGTCATGGGTGAACAGAGAGTACAGGAGGGGACTGAGCACGCACCCCTGAGGGGCCCCCCGTGTTGAGGATCAGTGTGGCAGATGTGTTGTTACCTACCCTTACCACCTGGGGTGGCCCGTCCAGGAAGTCCAGGATCCAGTTGCAGAGGGAGGTGTTTAGTCCCAGGATCCTTAGCTTAGTGATGAGCTTAGAGGGCACTATGGTGTTGAATGCTGAGCTGTAGTCAATGAATAGCATTCTCACGTAGGTGTTCCTCTTGTCCAGGTGGGAAAGGGCAGTGTGGAGTGCAATAGAGATTGCATCATCTGTGGATATGTTGGGGCGGTATGCAAATTGGAGTGGGTCTAGGGTTTCTGGGATAATGCTGTTGATGTGAGCCATGACCAGCCTTTCAAAGCACTTCATGGCTACAGACGTCAGTGCTACGGGTCGGTAGTCATTTAGGCAGGTTATCTTAGAGTCCTTGGGCCGAAGTCAAGGATCGGTAGGATAGTCCGTTTTACGAGGGCATGTTTAGCAGCATGAGTGAAGGAGGCTTTGTTGCGAAATAGGAAGCCGATTCTAGATTTAACTTTGGATTGGAGATGCTTAATGTCAGTCTGGAAGGAGAGTTTACGGTCCAACCAGACACCTAGGTATTTGTAGTTGTCCACATATTCTAAGTCAGACCCGCCAAGAGTAGTGATTCTAGTCGGGCGGGCGGGTGCAAGCAGCGTTCAATTGAAGAGCATGCATTGAGTTTTACTAGCGTTTAAGAGCAGTTGGAGGCTATGGAAGGAGTGTTGTATGGCATTGAAGCTCGTTTGGAGGTTTGTTAACACAGTGTCCGATGAAGGGCCAGATGTATACAAAATGGTGTCGTCTGCGTAGAGGTGGATCTGAGAGTCACCAGCAGCAAGAGCGACATCATTGATATACACAGAGAATAGAGTCGGCCCGAGAATGGAACCCTGTGGCACCCCCATAGAGACTGCCAGAGGTCCAGACAACAGGCCCTCCGATTTGACACATTGAACTCTATCTGAGAAGAAGTTGGTGAACCAGGCGAGGCAGTAATTTGAGAAATCAAGGCTATTTAGTCTGCCAATAAGAATGCGGTGATTGACAGAGTCAAAAGCCTTGGCCAGGTCGATGAAGATGGCTGCACAGTACTGTCTTTTATCGATCGCGGTTATTATATCGTTTAGGACCTTGAGCGTGGCTGCATAGCGGAGAAGGTACGGTGGGATTCGAAATGGTCGGTGATCTGTTTGTTAACTTGTCTTTCAAATACTTTCAAAAGGAATGACAGGATGGATATAGGTCTGTAACAGTTAGGATCTAGAGTGTCATCGCCTTTGAAGAGGGGGATGACCGCGGCAGCTTTCCAATCTCTGGGGATCTCAGACGATACGAAAGAGAGGGTGAACAGGCTAGTAATAGGGGTTGCGACAATTTCGGTGGCCAATTTTAGAAAAAAAGGGTCCAGATTGTCTAGCCCAGCTGATTTGTAGAGGTCCAGATTTTGCAGCTCTTTCAGGACATCAGCTATCTGAATTTGGGTGAAGGAGAAGTGGGGGGGGCATGGGCAAGTTGCAGCGGAGGGTGCAGAGCGGGTGACCAGTGTAGGTGTAGCCAGGTTGAAAGCATGGCCAGCCGTAGCAAAATGCTCATTGAAATTTTCGATTATCATAGATTTATCGGTGGTGACAGTTTTTCCTAGCCTCAGTGCAGTGGGTAGCTGGGAGGAGGTGCTCTTATTCTCCATGGACTTTACAGAGTCCCAAAACTTTTTGGAGTTAGTGCTACAGGACGCACATTTCTGTTTGAAACAGCTAGCCTTTGCTTTCCTAACTGATTGTGTACAGTGGTTCCTGACTTCCCTGAAAAGTTGCATATCGCGGGGGCTGTTCGATGCTAATGCAGTACGCCACAGGATGTTTTTGTGCTGGTCAAGGGCAGTCAAGTCTGGGGTGAATCAGGGGCTATATCTGTTCTTAGTTCTGAATTTTTTGAATGGGGCATGCTTAATTAAAATGGAGAGGAAAGCACTTTTAAAGAACATCCAGGCATCCTCTACCAACGGAATGAGGTCAATATCCATCCAGGATACCCAGGCCAGGTCAATTAGAAAGGCCTGCTCGCTGAAGTGTTTTAGGGAGTGTTTGACAGTGATAAGGGGTGGTTGTTTGACCACGGACCCATTACGGATGCAGGCAATGAGGCAGTGATCGCTGAGATCCTGGTTGTAGACAGCAGAGGTGTATTTAGAGGGTAAATTAGTCAGGATGATATCTATGAGGGTGCCCATGTTTACAGATTTAGGGTTGTACCTGGTAGGTTCGTTGATAATTTGTGTGAGATTGAGGGCATCAGGTTTAGATTGTAGGACGGCCGGGGTGTTAAGCATATCCCAGTTTAGGTCACCAAGCAGTACGAATTTTGAGGATAGATGAGGGGCAAGCAATTCACATATGGTGTCCAGAGCACAACTGGGGGCTGAAGGGGGTCTGTAGCAAGCGGCAACAGTGAGAGACTTATTTCTGTCAAGGTGGATTTTTAGAAGTAGAAGCTCAAACTGTTTGGGCACAAACCTGGATAGTATGATAGAGCTCTGCAGGCTATCTCTACAGTAGATTGCAACTCCGCCCCCTTTGGCAGTTCTATCTAGACGGAAAATGTTGTAGTTCGGGATGGACATTTCTGAATTTTTGGTGGCCTTCCTAATCCAGGATTCAGACACTGCTAGAACATCAGGGTTGGCAGAGTGTGCTAACGCAGTGAATAACTCAAAGTTAGGGAGGAGGCTTCTGATGTTAACATGCAAGAAACCGAGGCTTTTACGGTTACAGAAGAGAGAGTAGGTGATACTGGGGGCTACAGGGCCTGGGTTAACCTCTACATCACCAGAGGAACAGAGGAAGAATAGAATAAGGATATGGCTAAAGGCTTTAAGAACTGGTCTTCTAGTGCGTTGGGTACAGAGAATAAAAGGGGCAGATTTCCGGGCGTTGTAGAATAGATTCAGGGCGTTATGTACAGACAAGGATATGGAAGGATATGAGTACAGTGGAGGTAAACCTTAGCATTGGGTAACGGTGAAAGAGATAGCATCACTGGAAGCACTGATTGAGCCGGTCTCCGCGTGTATGGGGGGACTGGGGGCTCTACAGTGAAATAGTACAATAAGAACTAACCGAAACAGCAATAGGCAAGGCATATTGACATGGGAGAGAGGCATAACACAATCACAGGTGTTATTCGAGAGAGCTAAGACAACAACTGGTAATGGCTACGAAAGTTTGGGCTGAGGCTAAACAGATAAACAGGATGGGGTACCGTGTAAAGGAACAGTCCAGCATGCATCAGCTGTGTAGCTGTGATCATAAGGTCCAGTGAACAGCAATAGGTGAGTCCGGGAGCAGTTCGTAGGCTGCAACAGCACAGGCAAACAGGAGGCACGGCTGTTGATTGCGTGTGCTAGCGGGCCGGGGCTAGCAGATGGATCTTTGTGGTCGTCGCAACGGGAAGCCTGTTGAAACCACATCAGACGATTACGTCGGCAGACCAGTCGTGATAGATCGGCGTGGCTCCGTGTCAACACTAGGAGATCCCGTCCGGTTGACAGAGAGGTAGATAGCCGAGAGATGGGCCTGGCTCGAGGCTAGCTCAAGTCTAACTGGTGCGTTCTTCGGACAGTGGTAATTAGCCAACAACAACAACAGCCATTCGGTTGCAACTAGCTAGTTGCGATGATCCGGTGTTAAGGTCCAGTGATTCAGTGATTCCGGCAGAAAATCCAATATGCTCTGGGTCGATAGCACGCTGTGCAGACTGGCCGGTAATTGTTCAGGCTAGAGCTGGCTGGTAGGTAGTGCAGGCCATGGACAGTGGTGAAGACCGCTAATGGTGGCTAATAGCAAGTAGCTAGTTAGCTGGCTAGTTTCAGCCAGAGGTTCTTGATAAAAGGTATAAAGAAATAATTTAATCTGTTCCACATTGGGTGAGGCGGGTTAAAGGAAAGTATATTTAGTTAAAGGATGGAAAAGTGAGATAGAGAAATATATACGAAAAAAGACAAAAAAACAGGCTATTTACACGAGGACACAACAGAATACACGACCGCACTGCTACACCATCTTGGATACTTAAAGGTGGCCTGGAGGTGATGACGACAGCACACCTCCAGGCCATTTATTTTCTCTTGCAGTTGTATGTTGTGCTTTTGGTGCCTTTGACACTTCTCTCAGACCATCAGAGAAAGGAGAGAAGAGGAGAGAGAGGGAGAGAGAATATAACAGAGAAAGAGATGCAATGATGAGCTGTCTATTTACTCAACACTCTATTTCAATCATTCTATTGTCCTCTCGCTCTCTCTCTCTTTCTCTCTCTCTATCTCTCTCTGTCTCTCTCACTCTCTGTCTCGCTCTTTCTCACCCTCTCTTTCTCCCCCGCTCTCCCTCTCTCTCTCTCCCTCTCTTCTCTGTGTGCCTGTGGGATAGTTGAGTCTGATCAATCACTGAGGGTTTTAGACATACCACTGGTTCGGCAACAAATTGACCTTTACTTTCAGCCAACCAAATACCTGTGTGTGTGTGTGTGTGTATGTGTGTCTGTGTGTGTGTGCCGAAGGTAGAGGTCAGCGGGGAGCAGTTAGGGCCTGGCTCAGCTAAGAGCCTATGTTTCTGTCAGCCTGAGAAGAGAACTGACTTCCCCAGAGATCTCTCAGCAGACATACACACACACTATCTTTCTCTTTCGCTTTCTCTTTCTCTCTATTTCTCTCTAGCTCTCTATCTATCTCTCTATCTCTCCCTCTCTACTTAAACATCCTGTCTTTGGCAGCAGCTTACCTGTCTTTTTTTCATTAAAGACCTTGATGCTTTCTCTGTTAAATATTCTAGACCCTACTGTAAATCAAGCAGACAATAGCAGATGATCAGATATTTAGAGATATTTGCTCAAACGTGGATCACTGCATAACTGACTTCACTGGTGTTTGGTGCACCACTTCTAAGCCCTATTCAGACGGGACTAGTATTACTATAATTATTACCAGGTTGAAATAACTTTTATTTTGGTTTCTTGGTTTCTTCTAGGCTATTGAATATGTGCATGCGTACATCTACTCGTAGGCTTACAGAAGTAATCCACCCAACCCTGTTTTATTCTTCAGACAGGAAGGCTACGAATGTAGCGCATGTTTCCCGTGACTTGTTCAATCGCATGCAGCTCAGATTATTGTTTATAGACAAAGAAAATATGTCAATTTGTGAAATAATGTTACATTTGCAAAAAAGTAGGACAGTAGATGTTGTTAGAAATGTCACTATTTTTGAGAAATAGCGATCCACATGTGATGGTTCCTGGACTCTATTTAGTTAATTATATTGATTAAAGATGCATATTCAGAAATAGGTCCACCATTTCCTGGTTGCTATAATAAAATAATAAAATAAAATAGTTCACCTAATTTCAGTTTATGTGACAAAACAAGTAATTGTAGTGTAGAGAATCATTGTACCATCTAAACCACTGTGAAATATATTTTCCATAACCAAAAATATTGTATTTCCAGCTGTTTGAAGCTGGTGTACAAAACCGAAAGTAAAAGACCCAAAAACAAAACATAAAAATGGGAAGCATAGAAATAGCACACATAGAACAGACCTACCACTTCTTAGACTGTCAATGAGAATTACAGATCAATACGTCACATTTCTATGTGGATTTTGTGGGGTCACCCAAAAAGTTACATATTGCAGCTTTAAATTGTGATTTTGGGTTGATAAAACATAATTGTATGTATTTTGGGTTGATATAACTAGATATAGCCTTCATATAGCCTTCTGTGTGTTTAACACAATAAATTAGTGAACAGCTGTTGCCCCATGAATGTGTTTGTAATTGCATGCGCGCTGGGGTAGCTGCGGTGAGACAGCACTGTGGGAAAGTGTGCCGTGACGGAAGCGTTTGCGTAAAAATGTCTTGCTTAACGGCACTGCTTGGTTGGTAGCATACAGTAGCATTACAGTATGGGATAGATATCTCAGTACAGTTCTGGCCTGAAGCACAGCCACTTAACCCAGACACACTCACTCAATACCATCTCAATACCCAGCGCTTCTCTCTCACACACACACAGAGTGTCTGGCTTGTACAGCAGGCTGTTTAGCATAACAGAACAGAGGTTGCTGTATAAAAGCACGTATACTCCGAGTACATTACATATATATGTCATCCTGTAATATCTGAAGGTCTCTAGGGAGAAAAGAGACAGTGTGAGGAGAGAAGGAGGAGAGGTCTCTGTATCTCTCACACTCACGGCTTTTCTCTCTCTAGAGAGTATCCTCTGAAGGTTTTCTTCCCCCGCTCAAGGTTTCCTCTCCTCTGTCATATCATCCCTCGTTCTCTGCCATAACAGCCTATAATTATTGTCTTAGCATCCTTCATGTATAGTGGAGAAGGCGTTTAAAAGCTAAGGTGCATGAAGTTAACCCCACTGGGAATCTCTGTCCTGACAAATCCACCTGCATTCTACCTCGCTCCCTCGCTTTCTGCTGTCTGCTTTCTGCTCTCTGCTTTCTGCTCTCTTCTCTCTTGCTATTTCTTTGTTTCTATTCCTCTCTCTCTCTCTCTCTCTCTCTCTCTCTCTCTCTCTCTCTCTCTCTCTCTCTCTCTCTCTCTCTCTCTCTCTCTCTCTCTCTCTCTCTCTCTCTCGCTCTCTCTCCCTCTCTCTCTCTCTCCCTTTCTCCCTCCCTCTCTCTCTCTCTTTCTCCCTCTCTCTCTGTCCAGCCGTTCTTGTTTTAATCCCTCCCACCCACCCTCTCTCTTTCTCCCACTCTCTCTTTC
>NW_025533481.1:147500-185000 GCF_020615455.1 Coregonus clupeaformis | reverse complement strand
CTCTCCCTCTCCTCTCCTCTCCTCTCCTCCCCCTCTCCTCCCCTCTCCCTCCCTCCCTCCTCCCTCCTCTCCTCTCCTCTCCCCTCTCCTCCCTCTCCTCTCCTCTCCTCGCCTCACCTCCTCCTCCCTCTCCTCCCTCTCCCTCTCCCTCTCCTCCCTCTCTCCTCTCCTCTCCCTCTCTCCTCTCCTCTCCTCTCCTCTCCTCTCCTCTCCTCTCCTCTCCTCTCCTCTCTCCTCTCCTCTCCTCTCCTCTCCTCTCCTCTCCTCCCCTCGCCTCTCCTCTTCCCCCGGAGCAGAAAGCTCATCAGGTCTGCTGTGACATCACTCCTACAGTCAATCAATAAATCACCTTTCTTATTACACCCTGCCACTCACACACACACACAACCACACACACGCAACCACACACAACCACACAAACACGCAACCACACACACACACACAACCACACTCACTCACACACACACACAGTTTCTTAGATGAGCTGCCTTTCTTCTTCTTCTGTTGTGTGTTTCTTCAGTCAACACAGACACATTCTCTCTCTCACTTTCTCTTCTATTCTCATTCTCTCCTCTCTCTACTGCCTCCCTTCTCTGTCTCTCCCCTCCTTCCCTCCCCTTCCTCCTTTCCCTCTGTCATTCTGTTCCTCCACATCCTCCTCATAATCTCATTCTCTTGTTCTCTCTCATTCTCTCTCTCAGCAGTCAGCCTGTCAGACAGAGAAGCAGGTGTCTGATGGAAGCTGCCAGAATCTGTTGGCTGACTGACAGATTACTCCCTTACACACATACACACACACACACACATATATAGGCTGAGATAGAGAAAGAGAGAGAGAGAGAGAGAGAGAGAGAGAGAGAGAGAGAGAGAGAGAGAGAGAGAGAGAGAGAGAGAGAGAGAGAGAGAGAGAGAGAGAGAGAGAGAGAGAGGTGGGATAGTAAGCAGTCTAGACTGTTATTTAGTGAATAACTGTTATCAAAAAGCTGTCACTGTAATCCAAGCAAAACATCTGCTAAAATTACTTCCAAACATGTTTCTCTCTCTGATTATAAGTGGATTACTGTCAAATGTATGAATATCACTTTTACTAGCTGTCAATTAGCTCACTGTGATGTGTGGACCTCCCTGCTCTGGACCCAGACAGAAACACCCTTTAGATTGGATCAGGGGGATGTTTCTCCACACTTCAATCCTCCATACTTGTGATCCTCGACTGCGCGCTCTCTCTCTCTCTCTTACTCTCTCTCTCTTTCTCTCTGTCTCTCACCCATCTTAACCTAATGAGCCAATGTTTGGTTAGCCTGTTGGTTTAGGTTAGCACAGGCATTGGTTTATTAATGGGTTATTTGGCGTTGGTTTTGTTCATAGATCAGAAAGCTTTGATAGCACTTCCTAACCTATTTCCCAATCACTAAATAACATCCTGGCACATTCTTTCTTCTGTGTTCTATAGCATTTCCTTTGACCATAATGAGTTGGTGTGTGTTTCCTTTGACCATAATGAGTCGCATCTGGCGTTTCCCCCACCAGGAGAATCTTGAAGGGGACGGACCGGGGGTGCGATGCCCAACACGTCCCCCTGGCTCCCAGGAGAGACTCAAACTGGGTTCCTCCTGAGGTGGGCCAGCATCTGAGGGACGGAAGAGGGGGATGGAGCGATGGAGGGAGATATGGAGGGAGGGTTGGAGGGAGGGAGGGATGGATGGAGAGATGCAGGGAGGGATGGAGAGAGGAGAAATGGAGGGAGGGATGGAGAGAGGAGGGATGGAGAGATGCAGGGAAGGATGGAGAGAGGAGGGATGGAGAAAGGGATGGAGAGAGGAGAGAGGGATGGAGAGAGGAGGGATGGAGAGAGGGATGGAGAAGGATCTCCTCTCCCCTCCTCTCCTCCATCCGTCCCTCTCTCCATTTTCACCATTCCTCCGTTTGTGTCAGATCTCTCTATCTCTAGAGAATAGCGTTAGTTCTACAGGCCTTTACCTCAATGTCACACATGGCTCAAACCTGCCTTCAAGCTCCGTGCACACACACACACACACACACACACACACACACACACACACACACACACACACTCCGAGCATCAATTGCAGCATTTGCATGGCATTAACCCCAGCCCAGAGCTTAGCTATGTCTCTATGTCTCTCAGCATGTTATATTAACCATAACTAAACCCTGGGATTAACTGTGTCTCTCAGCTGATAACACCAGGAAAATGGAAATACACTCAGAGATATAAGATGGCCTTACATTGTCTGCTGTGCAGTATACATTTACTGTCTCTCGCTTGTATTCATACTACTATAATAGGATCTAGAATCTATAAGTCTAAAATCCCTACAGAGCCTTTTTAAGTAAGACAGACAATGTAACACATATGCACACACCCACAAACACACACACATATACACACTCACACACCAAATCCTCTCAGTGTCCGAGAAGCTAAATAGTTGATGGATGGTGTGAGCTGAGAAGAAATGGTTTGTTGATGTCTCTAAAGGTTTGTAATTACTGCATAGAAAGAAAGGAATATTGACCTTAATGGGATTATACTGGGGGGGGGGGACAGAGGGAAGGAAGGAGGGAGGGATAGATAGAGAGAGAGAGAGAGAGAGAGAGAGAGAGAGAGAGAGAGAGAGAGAGAGAGAGAGAGAGAGAGAGAGAGAGAGAGAGAGAGAGAGAGAGAGAGAGAGAGAGAGAGAGAGAGAGAGAGAGAGAGAGAGAGAGAGAGAGAGAGAGAGAGAGAGAGAGAGAGAGAGGAAGGGGAAGAGAGAGGGCGAAAGATAGAAAGAAGACATAATCCAGTGTTGTCCAGTGTTCTCCAGTGTTGAGCTTCACTCGATCATTCAATAGAAGCATGTGTGGTTACCAAACCATTACCATGGTAACAAGAGAAGTGAGGGATGAATCTGAGGGAAGGAGAAGGAGGGAGGAATAAGAGAGATGGCGCTAGAGGTTGGTCTTGGAGGACCGCCATATCCCAGGATCCTCTGGGGTATGTGTTGTTTTGACGAGGTGCTGTGTTTATCACCACATCTGTTGGGCCAGAAATAGAGTTGGGTTGAATTGAGTTCTGTTTGGTTCCTTTACTTTTTCTCCTTCCTTCTCACTAATAAACTGTGAGGAACACTATCCAGCTGGGGAGGGGAGGAATGGAAGGTATGTACATTGTTAAGTATTTGGAGGGAGGGGAGGAAAGGGATGAAAGGAAGGGGAGGCATGGGAGGGGAGGAATGGGAGGAAGGGGGAGGGGAGGAATGAGAGGGGAGGAATGGGAGGAAGGGGGGAGGGAGGAATGGGAGGGAGGGAGGAATGGGAGAGGAGGAATGGGAGGGAGGGGAGAAATGGGAGGGGAGGAATGGGAGGAAGGGGAGGGGAGGAATGGGAGGGAGGGGAGGGAAGGAATGGGAGGAAGGGGAGGGGAGGAATGGGAGGAAGGGAGGGGAGGAATGGGAGGGGAGGAATGGGGGAGGGGAGGAATGGGAGGAAGGGGAGGAGGGGGAGGGGAGGAATGGGAGGAAGGGGAGGGGAGGAATGGGAGGAAGTGGAGGAATGGGAGGGGAGGAATGGGAGGAATGGGAGGAAGGGGAGGGGAGGAATGGGAGGGGAGGAATGGGAGGAATGGGAGGAATGGGAGGGGAGGGAGGGGAGGAATGGGAGGGGAGGAAGGGAAGGGGAGGAAGGGGAGGGTAGAGGCAGGTCTTTCAGTAAATGGTAATTATGTATCTAGTTAACCGCCAACTGGTTATGGTCCCAGCATGAGTCATTATTTCTGTATTACAAAGGTTGTCTGTTACTGTAGAATAAAGTAGATGATTCACTTTAATGTCACCCTGTCTCTCCTGTCTCTCTCACTCCTGTGTTCTGTGAGGCATGGCTGTGTGTGTGTGTGTGTGTGTGTGTGTGTGTGTGTGTGTGTGTGTGTGTGTGTGTGTGTGTGTGTGTGTGTGTGTGTGTGTGCGCGTGTTGTGACTCACGGCTGGGGAGTTGTTCTCAGTCTAGAAGTTTAGCTTGCTTTTCCACTGCGGGGTGTTGTGGGTAGAGATGACTTTGCTTTGAGCTCTAGAGGGAAGGAATGAAGTTCGGCTTAACACACATTCTGTACACACACACACACACTCAGACACACACATTCAGACACACACTTACGTACACATACACAAACACACACACACAAATACACACACACAGACATATCGAGGAGGAAAGAAGAGAGGCTTATTTTGAGGGAAAACAAGAGTGTGTAGGAAATAACAACATCAGCAGCAACAAACTAAGAACAGGATAATGATCAGCCTCAAATTGACTGACTGAGAGACCAATATGGGCTAACACACATCGTAGAGATTATTATTGTGTGTGTGTGTGTGTGTGTGTGTGTGAGAGAGAGAGAGAGAGAGAGTGTGAGTGTGCGTGTGCGTGTATGAAGCTATCAGACTCCCACAGTGCTGACTCAGACAAGCGGTAGCAGACACGTAGAGGACAAAAAACACATGATAGAGACAGAGACGGAGAGGGCGAGAGGGAGAGAGACAGAGGGAGAGAGGGAGAGAGACAGAGGGAGAGAGGGAGAGAGAGAGAGAGAGAGCGAGAGAGAGAGAGAGAGAGAGAGAGAGAACGAGAGAGAGAGAGAGAGAGTGAGAGAGAGAACGAGAGAGAGAGAGAGAGAGAGAGAGAGAGAGAGAGAGAGAGAGAGAGAGAGAGAGAGAGAGACAGAGAGACAGAGAGGGAGAGAGACAGAGAGGGAGAGAGACAGAGAGGGAGAGAGACAGACAGAGAGGGAGAGAGACAGAGGGAGAGAGGGAGAGAGGGAGAGAGACAGAGGGAGAGAGGGAGAGAGACAGAGGGAGAGAGGGAGAGAGAGAGCGAGAGGGAGAGAGACAGAGAGACAGAGAGGGAGAGAGACAGAGAGGGAGAGAGACATAGAGGGAGAGAGGGAGAGAGGGAGAGAGGAAGGGAGGGATAGAGTCAGAGCGGGGAGAGACAGAGGGAGAGACAGAGACTGAGAGGGAGAGAGGGAGAGAGACAGAGGGAGAGAGACAGAGGGAGAGAGGGAGAGAGGGAGAGAGACAGAGGGAGAAAGGGAGAGAGGGAGAGAGGGAGAGAGGGAGAGAGGGAGAGAGGGAGAGAGACAGAGGGAGAGAGGGAGAGAGGAAGAGAGGGAGAGAGAGAGCGAGAGAGCGAGAGAGACAGAGAGAAAGAGGGAGAGAGACAGAGAGGGAGAGAGACAGACAGAGAGGGAGAGAGACAGACAGAGAGGGAGAGAGACATAGAGGGAGAGAGACAGAGAGGGAGAGAGAGAGAGAGGGAGAGGGAGAGAGACAGAGAGGGAGAGAGAGGGAGGGAGGGAGAGGGAGAGGGAGAGAGACAGAGAGGGAAAGAGACAGAGAGGGAGAGAGACAGAGAGGGAGAGGGAGAGAGACAGAGAGGGAGAGAGAGGGAGAGAGAAGGAGGGAGGGAGAGGGAGAGGGAGAGAGACAGAGAGGGAGAGAGGGAGAGAGACAGAGTGGGAGAGAGACAGAGAGGGAGAGAGACAGAGAGGGAGAGAGAGAGAGAGAGAGAGAGAGAGAGAGAGAGGGAGAGGGAGAGCGGGAGAGAGATAGAGGGAGAGAGACAGAGAGGGAGAGACAGAGAGGGAGAGACAGAGCGGGAGAGAGACAGAGCGGGAGAGACAGAGAGGGAGAGACAGAGAGGGAGAGAGACAGAGAGACAGAGGGAGAGAGGGAGAGGTACAACAAAGTAGATTCACATTGTTAAATGTTCAATAGAGAGGTGTTTCCATAAGAGATGAGCAACACACACACGGCTTTCCTGCATGTTGGGAAGAAGCTCCTATAGATTTTACGTGTAAGTGTTTAAACCCTTGCTGGTGTTTGACATTAATGCAGAAATCCTAGTGACACAAACACACACACTCACATGCATGCCCACAAGTGATCCTGCTGTTAATGGGACATCACGTTCTGGTGTGATGATGTCACAGATAATCATCATCAGCTGTCTTTCTGACCCACCAGGCCATCAGGCTGCCGTGACCACTACACACCAGCAGCAACACTGACGGCCGTGTGTGTGTGTACCGGAGGGGTGGGCTATGTCAGTTGCATTTGAACGCAGCAACCTGGAAGCTAAGCTAATTGTCATGGTGATAGATTAGCCGGGGTTGACCCCTGGAAGGTCAATGGTAACAGACACACAGACACAGACACACACACAGACATACACACAGACATACACACACACAGACACAATCACACACACACACACACAATCAGAGCCTTCACACTCTGTTCCTAATCCCTTGCTCCATACAGCAGTGTGTGTGTTGGTATAAAGTTTAGCCAAAGTCATCCAGCCCTACTGTGTATCTGTGTGTAGATTGATGATGTTTGGAGCAAGGAGGGAGATTATTCCTCTATAGAGTTATCATGCATGGCCTACTAACTGGCTGATTATGCGAAGGAGACACAGTGCAACCCAACACAGAGACACAGTGCAACCACAGAGAGAAAGATAGTGTCGTGACGTGACTTACTTGAATGTATGACTGTTACTTATTTAATCACCTAACTATGTTTAATTGTCACTCGATTAAATTAATAATGTAACAATTAACTCATTAGGAATTTGGGGCACCACGGAAGAAGTTGTTTAACGAGTTACCATCTCCCGAATTAAACTCTTAGAAGATATATATGTTATGTATCGATAACAGTCACTTATTGAATAATTACCTCTTATCGGTCTCATTCTGAACGTCGCATAATCTTTGAACCTGCAAGAACCCTAACCTTATTGATGAATCAGCAATACACAAATTGGCTTAATTATGTATTTACTAACTAACTAAATAATAACACAATACAAACACACATACACATAGGCTATTGATTACTAACGTAATACAATGAAAACAGGTCCCTAGTGGACTGGACTAACACTAGCATGACTGCTTGGTTAGGGGAAGGTGGGGTCAGAATGGAAGGGAGAGACAGAGATTCAAACCATCGTGGTTACTTTGGAAACTACGCTCACGGAAATACAAATGCTTAAAACCCTAATAATCGCTCATTCGGATTAGAAATGCAACATGTACAGTGGGGAAAAAAAATATTTAGTCAGCCACCAATTGTGCAAGTTCTCCCACTTAAAAAGATGAGAGAGGCCTGTAATTTTCATCATAGGTACACGTCAACTATAACAGACAAAATGAGAAAAGAAATTCCAGAAAATCACATTGTAGGATTTTTAATGAATTTATTTGCATATTATGGTGGAAAATAAGTATTTGGTCAATAACAAAAGTTTCTCAATACTTTGTTATATACCCTTTGTTGGCAATGACACAGGTCAAACGTTTTCTGTAAGTCTTCACAAGGTTTTCACACACTGTTGCTGGTATTTTGGCCCATTCCTCCATGCAGATCTCCTCTAGAGCAGTGATGTTTTGGGGCTGTCGCTGGGCAACACGGATTTTCAACTCCCCTCCAAAGATTTTCTATGGGGTTGAGATCTGGAGACTGGCTAGGCCACTCCAGGACCTTGAAATGCTTCTTACGAAGCCACTCCTTCGATTGCCCGGGCGGTGTGTTTGGGATCATTGTCATGCTGAAAGACCCAGCCACGTTTCATCTTCAATGCCCTTGCTGATGGAAGGAGGTTTTCACTCAAAATCTCACGATACATGGCCCCATTCATTTTTTCCTTTACACGGATCAGTCGTCCTGGTCCCTTTGCAGAAAAAACAGCCCCAAAGCATGATGTTTCCACCCCCATGCTTCACAGTAGGTATGGTGTTCTTTGGATGCAACTCAGCATTCTTTGTCCTACAAACACGACGAGTTGAGTTTTTACCAAAAAGTTCTATTTTGGTTTCATCTGACCATATGACATTCTCCCAATCCTCTTCTGGATCATCCAAATGCACTCTAGCAAACTTCAGACGGGCCTGGACATGTACTGGCTTAAGCAGGGGGACACAGCAGGATTTGAGTCCCTGGCGGCGTAGTGTGTTACTGATGGTAGGCTTTGTTACTTTGGTCCCAGCTCTCTGCAGGTCATTCACTAGGTCCCCCCGTGTGGTTCTGGGATTTTTGCTCACCGTTCTTGTGATCATTTTGACCCCATGGGGTGAGATCTTGCGTGGAGCCCCAGATCGAGGGAGATTATCAGTGGTGTTGTATGTCTTCCATTTCCTAATAATTGCTCCCACAGTTGATTTCTTCAAACCAAGCTGCTTACCTATTGCAGATTCAGTCTTCCCAGCCTGGTGCAGGTCTACAATTTTGTTTCTGGTGTCCTTTGACAGCTCTTTGGTCTTGGCCATAGTGGAGTTTGGAGTGTGACTGTTTGAGGTTGTGGACAGGTGTCTTTTATACTGATAACTAGTTCAAACAGGTGCCATTAATACAGGTAACGAGGGGAGGACAGAGGAGCCTCTTAAAGAAGAAGTTACAGGTCTGTGAGAGCCAGAAATCTTGCTTGTTTGTAGGTGACCAAATACTTATTTTCCACCATAATCTGCAAATAAATTCATTAAAAATCCTACAATGTGATTTTCTGAATTTTATTTTCTCAATTTGTCTGTCATAGTTGACGTGTACCTATGATGAAAATTACAGGCATCTCTCATCTTTTTAAGTGGGAGAACTTGCACAATTGGTGGCTGACTAAATACTTTTTTTCCCCACTGTATTTACGTGTAGCTGTCCTCAATAGTTGAATTGATGATGTAGGACTCTGGTTTGCCCACCAGATATCCCAATGTCCTTGGTAGAGTTTCTGGTCGTAGTAGTGGTTAGAATGGATACTTCAGATGTACCAGCGGTTGTCTGAGAGGGATTGTCCTTCCCACTTCGTGTCTTTAGTGTAAGTTCTCTAGACGACTATACATGCCAGCTGCAGACTGAGATGATAAGGTCTAGTGCATTGTCTTCTTCTTCACCTCGTGTAGAGGTTGAGGGTTTCAGAGTTTCTCCATTTCAAACGTGTGGACTAACATCTCACGTTTTCTGGTCTAACCATTTTGTAATGTGTAGCTTCACGCTTCTTGGTCTTGTAGAAATTCAACCATTTGCAACATCCGGCTTATACCATAGTATGCTTGGTCTTCCTTTGGTAATGGAGTTGTAGTTTTAAACGCTTCACGTCTGCTGGTCTTGTAGAGTGTCAACCATTTTAAGCCGTGGGCTTCCTGGTCTGAGGTGATTTTCGTCACAAGGCTTTTTATGCATTTGGGGTAAATGTGGTGTTCCCTTATGTTTGTGCTCATCTCGGCGTGGCCACTGACTGAGAACAAATCAATATGGAAAACAATCATCTCATCTAAAATGCTAAAATCGCATTGTTATCTTCACAAAAGTATTATTATACTTAATTATTCGTTTTATACAACAATTAGATGCAAACCTCATAACTGGGATGTGTACACCCCCAGAGATACAGTTATGTTGTTCCACCGTCTTTAATGACATCACAGCATAGTAACGAATTTCACATGATTGTTCTTTAAGTCCCCACCAACCATTTCCCACATTATTTTAAGTAGGAATATTGTTTCATTATCCACTTTTGGATGTTGGAGTCTTGGCGGGTAGACTTCCTTTGTTTCACAGGGAAATTCCCTCTCCCAATACTGCATGGCACGGAAAAGAGAGTTTCTGCAAGGAATTTACGACCGGTCATAAAACTGGCCCCCAGGAAAGGGGGTGTTCAAACCTTTGCCTAGCCGGCATCTTTGATCCTGAGAGAGAGAGAGAGAGAGAGAGAGAGAGAGAGAGAGAGAGAGAGAGAGAGAGAGAGAGAGAGAGAGAGAGAGAGAGAGAGAGAGAGAGAGAGAGAGAGAGAGAGAGAGAGAGAGAGAGAGAGAGAGAGAGAGAGAGAGAGAGAGAGAGAGAGAGAGAGAGAGAGAGAGAGAGAGAGAGAGAGAGAGAGAGAGAGAGAGAATATACAGGCTATGTGCACACTGCCCACAAAATGAGGTGGAAACTGAGCTGCACTTCCTAACCTCCTGCCAAATGTATGACCATATTAGAGACACATATTTCCCTCAGATTACAGAGATCAACAAAGAATTAGAAAACAAACCCAATTTTGATAAATTCCCTTATCTACTGGGTGAAATACCACAGTGTGCCATCACAGCTGCAAGATTTGTGACCTGTTGCCACAAGAAAAGGGCAACCAGTGAAGAACAAACACCATTGTAAATACAACCCATATATATGTTTATTTATTTTCCCATTTGTACTTTAACTATTTGCACATTGTTACAACACTGTATATATACATAATATGACATTTGAAATGTCTTTATTCTTTTGAAACTTCTGAGTGTAATGTTTACTGTTAATATTTATTGTTTATTTCACTTTTGTTTACTATCTACTTCACTTGCTTTGGCAATGTTAACACACGTTTCCCATGCCAATAAAGCCCTTAAATTCAAATCAAATCAAATCAAATTATTGGTCACATGCGCTGAATACAACAGGTGCAGACATCACAGTGAAATGCTTACTTACAACCCTTAACCAACAGTGCATTTATTTTTAAAAATAAAACAACAACAAATAAAGTGTGGAGAAAAAAAAGAGCAGAAGTAAAATAAAATAACAGTAGGGAGGCTATATATACAGGGGGGTACCGTTGCAGAGTCAATGTGCGGGGGCACCGGCTCAAATTGAATTGAGAGAGATACAGTGGGGGAAAAAAGTATTTAGTCAGACACCAATTGTGCAAGTTCTCCCACTTAAAAAGATGAGAGAGGCCTGTAATTGTCATCATAGGTACACATCAACTATGACAGACAAATTGAGAGAAAAAATATCCAGAAAATCCCATTGTAGGATTTTTTATGAATTTATTTGCAAATTATGGTGGAAAATAAGTATTTGGTCGCCTACAAACAAGCAAGATTTCTGGCTCTCACAGACCTGTAACTTCTTCTTTAAGAGGCTCCTCTGTCCTCCACTCGTTACCTGTATTAATGGCACCTGTTTGAACTTGTTATCAGTATAAAAGACACCTGTCCACAACCTCAAACAGTCACACTCCAAACTCCACTATGGCCAAGACCAAAGAGCTGTCAAAGGACACCAGAAACAAAATTGTAGACCTGCACCAGGCTGGGAAGACTGAATCTGCAATAGGTAAGCAGCTTGGTTTGAAGAAATCAACTGTGGGAGCAATTATTAGGAAATGGAAGACATACAAGACCACTGATAATCTCCCTCGATCTGGGGCTCCACGCAAGATCTCACCCCGTGGGGTCAAAATGATCACAAGAACGGTGAGCAAAAATCCCAGAACCACACGGGGGACCTAGTGAATGACCTGCAGAGAGCTGGGACCAAAGTAACAAAGCCTACCATCAGTAACACACTACGCCGCCAGGGACTCAAATCCTGCAGTGCCAGACGTGTCCCCCTGCTTAAGCCAGTACATGTCCAGGCCCGTCTGAAGTTTGCTAGAGTGCATTTGGATGATCCAGAAGAGGATTGGGAGAATGTCATATGGTCAGATGAAACCAAAATAGAACTTTTGGTCAAAACTCAACTCGTCGTGTTTGGAGGACAAAGAATGCTGAGTTGCATCCAAAGAACACCATACCTACTGTGAAGCATGGGGGTGGAAACATCATGCTTTGGGGCTGTTTTTCTGCAAAGGGACCAGGACGACTGATCCGTGTAAAGGAAAAAATGAATGGGGCCATGTATCGTGAGATTTTGAGTGAAAACCTCCTTCCATCAGCAAGGGCATTGAAGATGAAACGTGGCTGGGTCTTTCAGCATGACAATGATCCCAAACACACCGCCCGGGCAACGAAGGAGTGGCTTCGTAAGAAGCATTTCAAGGTCCTGGAGTGGCCTAGCCAGTCTCCAGATCTCAACCCCATAGAAAATCTTTGGAGGGAGTTGAAGGTCCGTGTTGCCCAGCGACAGCCCCAAAACATCACTGCTCTAGAGGAGATCTGCATGGAGGAATGGGCCAAAATACCAGCAACAGTGTGTGAAAACCTTGTGAAGACTTACAGAAAACGTTTGACCTGTGTCATTGCCAACAAAGGGTATATAACAAAGTATTGAGAAACTTTTGTTATTGACCAAATACTTATTTTCCACCATAATTTGCAAATAAATTCATTACAAATCCTACAATATGATTTTCTGGATTTTTTTTCCTCATTTTGTCTGTCATAGTTGACGTGTACCTATGATGAAAATTACAGGCCCTCTCATCTTTTTAAGTGGGAGAACTTGCACAATTGGTGGCTGACTAAATACTTTTTTCCCCCACTGTAGATAGATAGATAGATAGATAGATAGATAGATAGATAGATAGATAGATAGATAGATAGATAGATAGATAGATAGATAGATAGATAGATAGATAGATAGATAGATAGATAGATAGATAGATAGATAGATAGATAGATAGATAGATAGATAGATAGATAGATAGATAGATAGATAGATAGATAGATAGATAGATAGATAGATAGATAGATAGATAGATAGATAGATAGATAGATAGATAGATAGATAGATAGATAGATAGATAGATAGATAGATAGATAGATAGATGCTGGTTGTATGCATAGTAATATGACACATTATAATGAGATGTATCTTCTTCTATGAAGGATTGTTACATAAAAAATGTAAATTAAAAAAGTATCCCCTCCACCCCTCTACCTCCTCCACTCCTCTACCCCCTCCACCTCTCATCTCAATGTCCAAAACTTTTTCCGCATGGCTCCCTTGAGGGTTTGTGTGTGCGTGTGTGTGTGCTGGTCTGGGCCCTAACTGATTGTGATTGCATGAGGGGAAACTCATCTCTCTATCTCTGAAAATTACTATTTCCCTCAGAAGACTGCTGAGTATGAGAGAGAGAGAGAGAGAGAGAGAGAGAGAGAGAGAGAGAGAGAGAGAGAGAGAGAGAGAGAGAGAGAGAGAGAGAGAGAGAGAGAGAGAGAGAGAGAGAGAGAGAGAGAGAGAGAGAGAGAGAGAGAGACAGAGAGAAGGACAGAGAGAGAAAGGAGGAGAGAGGTGTGGTGAGAGCTGAGATGTGGCACCTCTCCAGTCTGCGACCATCTGCCTTGTGCTGGTCAGGTGATAAGAGTGTGTTAGTGTGTGTGCATAGGCTACTGCCATACTGCTGATCTCATTGCTGCCCGCTCTCTCAACCTCATCATGCACGACCAGTGTTGGGGAGTTAGCATTAGAATTTTACATTAGCTTGGTGATAGTTGAACTAAATTCTAATCTAGGTAGTGTTTTCAGTAGTTCATTACTTTTTTTTGCCATGTAGTGGTGTAGCTAACTACTGGAACTACACACTACTTCTTTTGGCAAAAATAAAATAAAATGTGGGTGAAGTAGGCAATAATCTCCTTTCTTTTTTAGCTTCAGACCTGCCTAATTCTCACTTGAAACATCTTATTGTGTTTTATAGGCTAAATTACACATTCTGTTACCATATGATGCCAAGGTGATCTGTTTTTGCAATTTACATTTCAGATTTACATATAATCTTCTTTTTTTTTGGGGGGGTAGATCTGCTTTAATATTTCAGATATATTCTATCAATTTAATTGTCTGCATCATTTCCAATCCCCCATATACATTTTCTTGTACAGATATATATTATTTTAAATATATATTTTTACATTTACGTCATTTAGCAGACACTCTTATCCAGAGCGACTTACAGTTAGTGAGTGCATACATTCTTTTTATTGTATTTTTTAATCATACAGGCCCCCCGTGGGAATCGAACCCACAACCCTGGTGTTGCAAACGCCATGCTCTACCAACTGAGCTACATCCCTGCCGGCCATTCCCTCCCCTACCCTGGACGAATTGTGTGCCGCCCCATGGGTCTCCCAGTCGCGGCCGGCTACGACAGAGCCTGGATTTGAACCAGGATCTATAGTGGCACAGCTAGCACTGCGATGCAGTGCCTTAGACCACTGCGCCACTCGGGAGTCAATATATATATTTTATTTATTTATTATTTTCCCCTAAACCTAACACCCCTCCCCTAATTGGAGTAAACTAATGGACAACAATACTTAGGCTTCCACTTCCAGCTTATACATACTACATACATTTCACAGACACTATATTTTACATTAGTTATCTTTTGTATGTTTTTAGTTCCAGCCTTCAGCTACCCTCAACCCCTCCCATCTATCTCTGAAGATTTTGATTTCTAGCTGCCATATATTTTTCCACTGTGTTGTGATGTCTCACAAAAGTTCTGAACCTTGCTATTCTCATAGTTTCTACAGATTGTAAATTAAAGATAAACACCTTTGCTAAGAGTATTATTATATTATTGATCGATTGACTATGACTTTTCAAATCACCCAGCAGTGCTATTTGCAGAGTTAGCTCCAAATAAATGTTGCAGTTTTTCAGTCATTCCTGAACCTGCAACCAAAAATAAGCTACATATGGGCAGTGCCAAAACAAGTGATCTAATGATTCTGTCTCTTCGCAGGAAAGGTTGTAGAGCTAGAATGGTTGTGTCCCCCATATACCGTATATAACATTATATTGGTTGCAAGAATTTTGTATAATAATTTAAATTGGAAAACTCTAAGTTTTGAATCCAGCGTCGTTTTGTGTATCAGTTCATAAACCATGTGCCATGGTACATCGAAAATCTCCTCCCAACTATTGTGGTGCGTGCGGCTGTGAGTGTATTTCTTCAAGTAGTTTCTTGTTGTGACACTGATACCATCAGAGTGCCTGAACAAATAACTCTACTACCCTGCTCTCTGAACAAAACTATCTCTCAAAATGTAGCTCTACTACCCTGCTCTCTGAACAAAACTATCTCTCAACATTTGGTAAAGATAGTAGATGAAGTCAAAAGACTAATATTACTTTTTTCTATTTTGAGCAACTAGGTTATAGTGAGGTAACGATTCAAAACTACCAATTTCTTTCTTCAGTTTTCCCTCTTCTTCAGTTTTCCCTCTTCTTCAGTTTTCTCTCTCTCCTTCCTGCTACCTCTTTTGTCATTGCTGTGTATACACAGTGTTGGGTTGATAGTATGGGGAGGATAGGGGTTGGGTTGGGTTGATAGTGTAGGGGGGGATAGGGGTTGGGTTGATAGTATGGGGAAGATAGGGGTTGGGTTGGGTTGATAGTGTAGGGAGGATAGGGGTTGGGTTGATAGTATGGGGAAGATAGGGGTTGGGTTGGGTTGATAGTGTAGGGAGGATAGGGGTTGGGTTGATAGTGTAGGGAGGATAGGGGTTGGGTTGATTGTATGGGGAAGATAGGGGTTGGGTTGGGTTGATAGTGTAGGGAGGATAGGGGTTGGGTTGGGTTGGGTTGATAGTGTAGGGAGGATAGGGGTTGGTTGCGTGTCTGTAGAAGAGCAGCTTTCATAGCAGAGTGCACAGGGAATAGATTGTTATATAAAGAGGAGACGATAAACTGCTGAGACATGATAAAGAGAGAGGGGGAGAGAAACAGAGAGAGGGGAGAAAGAGGAGAGAAACAGAGAGGGGAGAGAGATGAAATAGGGGATGGGGGAGAGAGAGAGATAAAGTGCTGTGAGAGAGACACAGAGAGAGAGAAATAGAGAGAGAGAGAGAGAGAGAGAGAGAGAGAGAGAGAGAGAGAGAGAGAGAGAGAGAGAGAGAGAGAGAGAGAGAGAGAGAGAGAGAGAGAGAGAGAGAGAGAGAGAGAGAGAGAGAGAGAGAGAGAGAGAGAGAGAGAGAGAGAGAGTATGAGGACGAGGAAGGAAGACAAGGGGAGGAAAGAGAGAGTTAGAAATAGTCTCTCTCTCTCTGCAGAAATAATGTGTCTGCTCTATACCTCTGAGACCACATCATGAGAGAGAGAGAGAGAGGTATGAGGACGAGGAAGGAAGACAAGGGGAGGAAAGAGAGAGCTAGAAATAGTCTCTCTCTCTCTATGCAGAAATAATGTGTCTGCTCTATACCTCTGAGACCACATCGAGAGAGAGAGAGAGAGAGAGAGAGAGGGAGAGAGAGAGAGAGAGGCAAGGGAAAGGAGAATTAGAAACAGCAGTAACTTGAGCAGTAAGAGCTTTTCTTGTATGTTAACTCTTACATTTTACATTTTTACATTTTTACATTTTTAGTCATTTAACAGACGCTAGCAGACTTACAGGAGCAATTAGCTGTACAGTATATATCTTATGCATGTACTCTAACCATGAAACTACAGATCAGTTCCGGTCTGACTGTGTAGTGTGTTGTGTGTGTGTGTGCGCTTGTTTGTTTGTTTGTGTGTGTGTGTATGTAGTGTGTGTGTGTGTGTGTGTGTGTGTGTGTGTGTGTGTGTGTGTGTGTGCATGTGTGTGTGTGTGTGTGTGTGCGCTTGTTTGTTTGTTTGTGTGTGTGTGTATGTGAGTGTGTGTGTGTGTTTGTGTGTGTGCATGTGTGTGTGTGTGTGTGTGTGTGCGCTTGTTTGTTTGTTTGTGTGTGTGTGTGTGTATGTGAGTGTGTGTGTGTGTGTGTGCATTTGTGTGTGTGTGTGTGTGTGTGTGTGTGTGTGTAGGCCTTCATGCGTCAGAGCATGTGGGTGTACACACACACACACCCAGTACACCCTCAGTGTCAGGCAGGCCTTGTAGAGGTCTTATCAGCTGTGGTTAATAAGTAGGAGGCTTAGTTACCACTAATTTAATGATGCTCATTAATATGTAGTATTATACCCCGGGTCATACAGTAATTAAACATCTCATTCTGCACTGAGAGACAGAGAGACAGAGAGCAGCTTAAAGACACAGAGACAGAGAGACTGAGAGACAGAGAGCAGCTTAAAGAGACAGAGAAACTGAGAGACAGAGAGCAGCTTAAAGAGACAGAGAGACCGAGAGAAAGAGAGACAGAGAGCAGCTTAAAGAGACAGAGAGACCGAGAGAAAGAGAGACAGAGAGCAGCTTAAAGAGACAGAGAGCAGCTTAAAGAGACAGAGAGCAGCTTAAAGAGACAGAGAGACAGAGAGACTAAGAGACAGAGAGCAGCTTAAAGAGAAAGAGAGCAGCTTAAAGAGACAGAGAGACCGAGAGAAAGAGAGACAGAGAGCAGCTTAAAGAGACAGAGAGACTGAGAGACTAAGAGACAGAGAGCAGCTTAAAGAGACATGGAGACTGAGAGACAGAGAGCAGCTTAAAGAGACAGAGAGACTGAGAGACAGAGAGACTGGGAGACAGAGAGAAGCTTAAAGAGACAGATAGCAGCTTAAAGAGACTGAGAGACAGAGAGCAGCTTAAAGAGACTGAGAGACAGAGAGCAGCTTAAAGAGACAGAGAGACTGAGAGACAGAGAGCAGCTTAAAGAGACTGAGAGACAGAGAGCAGCTTAAAGAGACAGAGAGACTGAGAGACAGAGAGACTGGGAGACAGAGAGCAGCTTAAAGAGACTGAGACAGAGAGCAGCTTAAAGAGACAGAGAGACAGAGAGAAGCTTAAAGAGACAGATGGACTGAGAGACAGAGAGCAGCTTAAAGAGACAAAGAGACAGAGAGTAGCTTAAAGAGACAGAGAGACTGAGAGACAGAGAGACTGGGAGACAGAGAGACAGCTTAAAGAGACTGAGACAGAGATCAGCTTAAAGAGACAGAGAGACAGAGAGAAGCTTAAAGAGACAGATGGACTAAGAGACAGAGAGCAGCTTAAAGAGACTGAGACAGAGAGCAGCTTAAAGAGACAGAGAGACAGAGAGTAGCTTAAAGAGACAGAGAGCAGCTTACAGAGACAGAGAGAGAGACAGAGAGACAGACGGAGAGACAGAGAGCAGCTTAAAGAGACAGAGAGACAGAGAGACTGAGAGACAGAGAGCAGCTTAAAGAGACAGAGAGACAGAGAGTAGCTTAAAGATACAGACATACAGAGAGACATGGAGCAGCTTAAAGAGACAGAGAGACAGAGACTGAGAGACAGAGAGCAGCTTAAAGAGACAGAGAGACAGAAAGACTGAGAGACAGAGAGACAGAGAGCAGTTTAAAGAGACAGAGAGACAGAGACTGAGAGACAGAGAGCAGCTTAAAGAGACAGAGAGACAGAAAGACTGAGAGACAGAGAGACAGAGAGACAGAGAGACTGAGAGAGCGAAAGCAGCTTAAAAGACAGAGAGCAGCTTAAAGAGACAGAGAGACAGAAATACTGAGAGACAGAGAGACAGAGAGCAGCTTAAAGAGACAGAGAGACAGAGACAGAGAGCAGCTTCAAGAGACAGAGAGAAAGAGAGCAGCTTAAAGAGACTGAGACAGAGAGCAGCTTAAAGAGACAGAGAGACAGAGAGAAGCTTAAAGAGACAGATGGACTGAGAGACAGAGAGCAGCTTAAAGAGACAAAGAGACAGAGAGTAGCTTAAAGAGACAGAGAGACTGAGAGACAGAGAGCAGCTTAAAGAGACAGAGAGACAGAGACAGAGAGCAGCTTCAAGAGACAGAGAGAAAGAGAGCAGCTTAAAGAGACTGAGACAGAGAGCAGCTTAAAGAGACTGAGACAGAGAGCAGCTTAAAGAGACAGAGAGACAGAGAGAAGCTTAAAGAGACAGAGAGCAGCTTAAAGAGACAGAGAGCAGCTTAAAGAGACAGAGAGACAGAGAGACTAAGAGACAGAGAGCAGCTTAAAGAGAAAGAGAGCAGCTTAAAGAGACAGAGAGACCGAGAGAAAGAGAGACAGAGAGCAGCTTAAAGAGACAGAGAGACTGAGAGACTAAGAGACAGAGAGCAGCTTAAAGAGACATAGAGACTGAGAGACAGAGAGCAGCTTAAAGAGACAGAGAGACTGAGAGACAGAGAGACTGGGAGACAGAGAGAAGCTTAAAGAGACAGATAGCAGCTTAAAGAGACTGAGAGACAGAGAGCAGCTTAAAGAGACTGAGAGACAGAGAGCAGCTTAAAGAGACAGAGAGACTGAGAGACAGAGAGCAGCTTAAAGAGACTGAGAGCAGCTTAAAGAGACAGAGAGCAGCTTAAAGAGACAGAGAGACAGAGAGACTAAGAGACAGAGAGCAGCTTAAAGAGAAAGAGAGCAGCTTAAAGAGACAGAGAGACCGAGAGAAAGAGAGACAGAGAGCAGCTTAAAGAGACAGAGAGACTGAGAGACTAAGAGACAGAGAGCAGCTTAAAGAGACATAGAGACTGAGAGACAGAGAGCAGCTTAAAGAGACAGAGAGACTGAGAGACAGAGAGACTGGGAGACAGAGAGAAGCTTAAAGAGACAGATAGCAGCTTAAAGAGACTGAGAGACAGAGAGCAGCTTAAAGAGACTGAGAGACAGAGAGCAGCTTAAAGAGACAGAGAGACTGAGAGACAGAGAGCAGCTTAAAGAGACTGAGAGACAGAGAGCAGCTTAAAGAGACAGAGAGACTGAGAGACAGAGAGACTGGGAGACAGAGAGCAGCTTAAAGAGACTGAGACAGAGAGCAGCTTAAAGAGACAGAGAGACAGAGAGAAGCTTAAAGAGACAGATGGACTGAGAGACAGAGAGCAGCTTAAAGAGACAAAGAGACAGAGAGTAGCTTAAAGAGACAGAGAGACTGAGAGACAGAGAGACTGGGAGACAGAGAGCAGCTTAAAGAGACTGAGACAGAGATCAGCTTAAAGAGACAGAGAGACAGAGAGAAGCTTAAAGAGACAGATGGACTGAGAGACAGAGAGCAGCTTAAAGAGACTGAGACAGAGAGCAGCTTAAAGAGACAGAGAGACAGAGAGTAGCTTAAAGAGACAGAGAGCAGCTTACAGAGACAGAGAGAGAGACAGAGAGACAGACGGAGAGACAGAGAGCAGCTTAAAGAGACAGAGAGACAGAGAGACTGAGAGACAGAGAGCAGCTTAAAGAGACAGAGAGACAGAGAGTAGCTTAAAGATACAGACATACAGAGAGACATGGAGCAGCTTAAAGAGACAGGAAGACAGAGACTGAGAGACAGAGAGCAGCTTAAAGAGACAGAGAGACAGAAAGACTGAGAGACAGAGAGACAGAGAGCAGTTTAAAGAGACAGAGAGACAGAGACTGAGAGACAGAGAGCAGCTTAAAGAGACAGAGAGACAGAAAGACTGAGAGACAGAGAGACAGAGAGACAGAGAGACTGAGAGAGCGAAAGCAGCTTAAGAAGACAGAGAGCAGCTTAAAGAGACAGAGAGACAGAAATACTGAGAGACAGAGAGACAGAGAGCAGCTTAAAGAGACAGAGAGACAGAGACAGAGAGCAGCTTCAAGAGACAGAGAGAAAGAGAGCAGCTTAAAGAGACTGAGACAGAGAGCAGCTTAAAGAGACAGAGAGACAGAGAGAAGCTTAAAGAGACAGATGGACTGAGAGACAGAGAGCAGCTTAAAGAGACAAAGAGACAGAGAGTAGCTTAAAGAGACAGAGAGACTGAGAGACAGAGAGACTGGGAGACAGAGAGCAGCTTAAAGAGACTGAGACAGAGAGCAGCTTAAAGAGACAGAGAGACAGAGAGAAGCTTAAAGAGACAGAGAGCAGCTTAAAGAGACAGAGAGCAGCTTAAAGAGACAGAGAGACAGAGAGACTAAGAGACAGAGAGCAGCTTAAAAGAGAAAGAGAGCAGCTTAAAGAGACAGAGAGACCGAGAGAAAGAGAGACAGAGAGCAGCTTAAAGAGACAGAGAGACTGAGAGACTAAGAGACAGAGAGCAGCTTAAAGAGACATAGAGACTGAGAGACAGAGAGCAGCTTAAAGAGACAGAGAGACTGAGAGACAGAGAGACTGGGAGACAGAGAGAAGCTTAAAGAGACAGATAGCAGCTTAAAGAGACTGAGAGACAGAGAGCAGCTTAAAGAGACTGAGAGACAGAGAGCAGCTTAAAGAGACAGAGAGACTGAGGGACAGAGAGCAGCTTAAAGAGACTGAGAGACAGAGAGCAGCTTAAAGAGACAGAGAGACTGAGAGACAGAGAGACTGGGAGACAGAGAGCAGCTTAAAGAGACTGAGACAGAGAGCAGCTTAAAGAGACAGAGAGACAGAGAGAAGCTTAAAGAGACAGATGGACTGAGAGACAGAGAGCAGCTTAAAGAGACAAAGAGACAGAGAGTAGCTTAAAGAGACAGAGAGACTGAGAGACAGAGAGACTGGGAGACAGAGAGCAGCTTAAAGAGACTGAGACAGAGATCAGCTTAAAGAGACAGAGAGACAGAGAGAAGCTTAAAGAGACAGATGGACTGAGAGACAGAGAGCAGCTTAAAGAGACTGAGACAGAGAGCAGCTTAAAGAGACAGAGAGACAGAGAGTAGCTTAAAGAGACAGAGAGCAGCTTACAGAGACAGAGAGAGAGAGACAGAGAGACAGACGGAGAGACAGAGAGCAGCTTAAAGAGACAGAGAGACAGAGAGACTGAGAGACAGAGAGCAGCTTAAAGAGACAGAGAGACAGAGAGTAGCTTAAAGATACAGACATACAGAGAGACATGGAGCAGCTTAAAGAGACAGAGAGACAGAGACTGAGAGACAGAGAGCAGCTTAAAGAGACAGAGAGACAGAAAGACTGAGAGACAGAGAGACAGAGAGCAGTTTAAAGAGACAGAGAGACAGAGACTGAGAGACAGAGAGCAGCTTAAAGAGACAGAGAGACAGAAAGACTGAGAGACAGAGAGACAGAGAGACAGAGAGACTGAGAGAGCGAAAGCAGCTTAAAAAGACAGAGAGCAGCTTAAAGAGACAGAGAGACAGAAATACTGAGAGACAGAGAGACAGAGAGCAGCTTAAAGAGACAGAGAGACAGAGACAGAGAGCAGCTTCAAGAGACAGAGAGAAAGAGAGCAGCTTAAAGAGACTGAGACAGAGAGCAGCTTAAAGAGACAGAGAGACAGAGAGAAGCTTAAAGAGACAGATGGACTGAGAGACAGAGAGCAGCTTAAAGAGACAAAGAGACAGAGAGTAGCTTAAAGAGACAGAGAGACTGAGAGACAGAGAGACTGGGAGACAGAGAGCAGCTTAAAGAGACTGAGACAGAGAGCAGCTTAAAGAGACAGAGAGACAGAGAGAAGCTTAAAGAGACAGATGGACTGAGAGACAGAGAGCAGCTTAAAGAGACTGAGACAGAGAGCAGCTTAAAGAGACAGAGAGACAGAGAGTAGCTTAAAGAGACACACAGCAGCTTACAGAGACAGAGAGAGAGACAGAGAGACAGACGGAGAGACAGAGAGCAGCTTAAAGAGACAGAGAGACAGAGAGACTGAGAGACAGAGAGCAGCTTAAAGAGACAGAGAGACAGAGAGTAGCTTAAAGATACAGACATACAGAGAGACAGGGAGCAGCTTAAAGAGACAGAGAGACAGAGACTGAGAGACAGAGACCTGCTTAAATAGACAGAGAGACAGAAAGACTGAGAGACAGAGAGCAGCTTAAAGAGACAGAGAGACAGAGACTGGGAGACAGAGAGCAGCTTAAGGAGACAGAAAGACTGAGAGACAGAGAGACAGAGAGACAGAGAGACTGAGAGAGCGAAAGCAGCTTAAAAAGACAGAGAGCAGCTTAAAGAGACAGAGAGACAGAAATACTGAGAGACAGAGAGACAGAGAGCAGCTTAAAGAGACAGAGAGACAGAGACTGAGAGACAGAGAGCAGCTTCAAGAGACAGAGAGACAGAGAGCAGCTTCAAGAGACAGAGAGACAGAGAGCAGCTTAAAGAGACAGAGACTGAGACTGAGAGACAGAGAGCAGCTTAAAGAGACAGAGAGACAGAGAGCAGCTTAAAGAGACAGAGAGTAGCTTAAAGAGACAGACAGTGAGACAGAGAGACAGACAGAGAGCAGCTTAAAGAGACAGAGAGACAGAGAGCAGCTTAAAGAGACAAAGACTGAGTGACTTGAATGCGTCCCAAATGGCACCCTATTCCCTATTTAGTGCACTACTTTTGAGTAGTCACTTGCTCTTTGGGGTTTTAAACTGCCTATCTGTAAAGCACTTTGTGACAACTGTTGATGTAAAAAAGGGTTTTATAAAATGTATTTGATTGATTGATTGATTGATAGCGTGAGGTTAGTTCTAATACTGGACAGTCTTGATAGTCTCTGGGTGGGTTGTGTAGCTGGTCTGGTAGCCTCTGGGTGGGTTGTGTAGCTGGTATAATAGCCTCTGGGTGGGTTGTGTAGCTGGTATAATAGCCTCTGGGTGGGTTGTGTAGCTGGTCTGGTAGCCTCTGGGTGGGTTGTGTAGCTGGTATAATAGCCTCTGGGTGGGTTGTGTAGCTGGTCTGGTAGCCTCTGGGTGGGTTGTGTAGCTGGTATAATAGCCTCTGGGTGGGTTGTGTAGCTGGTCTGGTAGCCTCTGGGTGGGTTGTGGCTGGTTAATAGCCTCTGGGTGGGTTGTGTAGCTGGTATAATAGCCTCTGGGTGGGTTGTGTAGCTGGTCTGGTAGCCTCTGGGTGGGTTGTGTAGCTGGTATAATAGCCTCTGGGTGGGTTGTGTAGCTGGTATAATAGTCTCTGGGTGGGTTGTGTGTAGCTGGTCTAATAGTCTCTGTGTGGGTTGTGTGTATCTGGTCTGATACTTTAGATCTGATTGTTCTGTATTTTCAACCAGTAGCTTTTGAGCTCATGCTTTTTTCAGTAGTCTAGAGAAGCATCTCATTTCTATTGCCTTTGATCTGAGGGTTAGAAATGGGGGAGGGGAGAGGAGAGGAAAGGAAAGGAGGGCAGTGAGTAAGGGGTTTGAAGGGGGTAATATGATGGAGGCAACAAGAGGAGGTATGGTAGAGCTGAGTGAGAAAAGGGGACTATTAGAGAGAGAGAGAGAGAGAGAGAGAGAGAGAGAGAGAGAGAGAGAGAGAGAGAAGAGAACTGTGCGTCATAACCTAACGTCTACCTGGCCCACCACGCCACCCTGGACTTGAACTGACTTTACGACCACGTCCACCTATACAAGCCAGCAGTCCCAACTTTTGCCAGGACACTGAAGGAAATCACCCTCAACCGCAGCCCCAGCACCTCACACAGGAGCAACAGAGCAATGGACACCCTGCCCAGACCAGTGAGACACCCTCCCAGACCTGCGAGACCCCCGCCTGAAGGACCTGTACCGAGAGAACCCACGCCAAGAGGACCTACACTCAGACCACAGCATCACCAGCCACACCCCAACCAGCTGAGACCACCCCAAGCAAACCCTGGCCACACCCTATATAGCCCCCCCATATCAGACCTATGCCCCTTCTGCCCCCCCTTGTCACAAAAAAATAAAGGAGGAGCAAATTGGTCTCCAAAAACAGGCTGACAGCCAACATACGAAATACTAACTATGACTGAAAACAACAATAAAACAGGGAGATCACTTCTCAAGTACCTGTACACACGTCTCACGATCAGACACTGATTAGTACTGTTTGGCATTGAGAACTAGCAGAGAAAACAGAGCAAGGGAACACAGGGAAGTGAGGGCATAAATACACAGGTGAACAGGAAGACACAGGTGACACCAATAAGATAATGATTAGTCCAGACTGTGAGTGAGGAGGTGCCTAAGGTTGACACCTTAGCAGACGCTCTTATCCAGAGAGACTTACAGTTAGTGAATAATTTTTTATTTTTTTATACTGGCCCCCCGTGGGAATCGAACCCACAACCCTGGCGTTGCAAACGCCATGCTCTATCAACTGAGCTAAATCCCTGCCGGCCATTCCCTCCCCTACCCTGGACGAATTGTGCGCCGCCCATGAGTCTCCCGGTCGCGGCCGGCTGCGACAGAGCCTGGATTCAAACCAGGATCTCTAGTGGCACAGTTAGCACTGTGATGCGGCGCCTTAGACCACTGCGCCACTCAAGCACCTCAGCACCCCCTCCAGATTCTGGTTGACGCGCTCCATCTGCCCGTTTGACTGGGGATGGGAGCTGGAAGACAAGCTGACAGAGGCGCCGAAGTAGGTGGCGAACACCTTCCTGAACCTGGAGGCAAACTGAGGACCCTGATCTGACACCACATCTTGGGGAAGGCCGTGGACCCGGAAAATGTGCTTCACCACCAACTTAGCCGTCTCCCGGGCCAACAGGAGTTTAAGAAGGGGAATGAAGTGGGCAGCCTTTGAAAATGGTCCACAACGACCAGGATGACTGTGTATCCCATCAGATGGGGGTAAGGCGGAAATGAAATCCAGCGAGATGTGGGACCAGGGACGCTTGGGGATAGGCAGGGGTCGGAAAAGCCCTGCCGCAGGCTAACGTGAGCATCCACCTCCACAATGAACGGCAGGGACGGATCAGGATGCCCGAGGACCGGGGCTGATATAAAGCGCCGCTTAAGCGCATCAAATGCGTTCCCCGCTTCCGGGGTCCAGGCGAAGGAGCTCACGCTCGTCTGGGTGAGCTGTCTGGGTGAGCTGTCAGGGGAGCGGCTAGGGAGCTAAAATTGCGAATAAATCAACTATAAAAATTAGCGAACCCTAAAAACCGTTGTAGTTGCTTGAGGGATGAGGGTTGGGGCCAATCCAGTACCGCGCTGACCTTGGCTGGGTCCATCCGTAGGTCCCCCTGGGTGACAATGAACCCCAGGAAGGAGACTGTCTCTGTGTGGAACACGCACTTCTCCACCTTGACGTACAGCTGGTGACGGAGAAGGCGTTGGAGGACCTGCCGAACGTGCTGCTGGTGTTCACTCATGTCCTTTAAAAATATTAGGATGTCATCCAAATACACAAGGAAGCTGTAGTCGAGGAGGTCCCGGAGCACGTCATTGACCAACGCCTGGAACACCGCAGGCACGTTTGCTAGACCGAACGCATGACTTGGTACTAGTAATGCTCACTGGGTGTGTTAAAAGCCGTCTTCCACTCGTCCCCCTCCCGAATCATCACCAGGTTGTAGGCATTTCGTAAGTCCAGCTTGGTGAAGACCCGGGCTCCCTGCATCGACTCGAATGCGTCGTCATCAGGGGGAGTGGGTAGCGGTTCTTAACCATGATGTCGTTGAGCACCCGGTAATCAATGCACGGCCGCTGCCCACTGTCATTTTTCCCCACGAAGAAGAAGCCTGCACCCGCGGGAGAGGTAGAGGGACGATGTGACCCTCGACGAGGGCCTCGTCAATATACTCCCTCATGGCCAGCGTCTCCGGCCGGGACAAGGAAAACAATCGCTTCGTGTGGGCATGGCGCCCGGCAGGATATCGATAGCGCAGTTGTATGGCCTGTGAGGAGGTAGGCCCTTGGCACGCCTCTTACTAAACACCTCCTCCAGATCCCAATACTCCCGGGGAACGCCTGCCAGGTCTGGGCCAGTGACGGAGTCTGTAGCCGCGGTCCTCCCAGTGGCAACCGCCGCTAGGGTGGTAGGCAGTTTGGAGTGCGGGACCTGGGGAAGAGGTGAGGACTGGTAGGTGGTCTGAGATGGTGGTTTGGGCTGATGAGTGGTCGGTCGAGAACAGAAAAGGACGTAGCCGGAGCCTCCCTCCAGGATGAGCCGCCCCGTGGACTAGTCTATCCGGGGTTGAGGGCAACCAGCCAGGGGTGCCCGAGGACGAGGGGACACTCCGGAGAGTCCACAATGAAAAACTGGATATCCTCCGATAGCCCCCCTGCCACCCAGACACGCACGGCTCAGAGAGGGAAAGTAACGGAACGCTCCACCCCGAATCGGGCCAGCCCCGCTTCCATCAGGTTTCCCGCGTCCCCCGAATCCACCAGTGCATGCACCCGACGTGCAGCGCGGGCCCACTGAACCCTGACGGGGAGAAAAGTCTGGGAGTCTCTGGGGTTGGGGTTTCGGTTCCGGTTTGCTAGCACCTCTCCCGATATTAACGAGCCCTCCCGTTTCCCGGCTTCTCCGGGCATGAGTCACAGTGGTAACCTGCCTGGCCGCAGTACATGCAACGTCCCTTGCGTCATCCCTCTCTCGTGCGCCCTCTCACGACCGCGATTGTCTACCGGCACCGAGAGGTCGACGAGGCCGTCCAGTCGCTCAGGCAGCTCCCTGAAGGAGAGTTCATCCTTCATCACCTCCGATAGCCCCTGCGCGTAAAGGACGACCAGGACGGCCTCCTCCCCATCCTGCCTCTCGAGCCCTGGTCCGGAACTCCACGGAGTAGTCCGCCACTGAACGGTCACCCTGCCGACAGGCCGCGAGCCGCCTCCCGGCCTCGTGCCCCGACACCACCCGAGAAGTGCCGAACACCTTGCGTAGCTCCCGGGTGAATTGGTAGGAGTCGGAGTACGCCGGAGTTTGTCCTTCTCACTCCACGGTAGCCCAGGAAAGGGCCTGACCCGTCAACAGAGTGATAATGTAGGCCACCCGGCCCTGCTCCGTCGGGAAGGAGGAGGGTTGTAGGCTGAATACCAGGGAACACTGGGTGAGGAATTCCCTGCAGCCCTCTGGACGTCCGTCGTACCTTTCCGGAGGTGGTAAGCGGGGTTCCTGTGATGTCGCAGGCGAAAATGGAGACGCCGCTGCCGCGGCTTCCGCTCCGCCGGCTGCCGGGGCTGGTCCGGTGTCCACCCGGCACTGCACGGCAATCGTCAGCTGGCGGATATTCTCGGTGATCTGCTACAGGCTGCGGTCATGCTGGGTCAGCATAGCTCCCTGCGTTGCCAATGCGCTGTGATACTGTGCTGCCTCCCCTGGGTCCATATTAGCTCTGTTTTCTGTAAGGGTTGGTGTGAGGTGTGACCCAGGTGCAGTGCAGGATAGACAGTAGGCAGAGATGGTGAAACAAGGATCTTTACTGGTTGTCCAAAAGCCAGGATACAAAATAACGGACAAAAAAATAAAGGAGGAGCAAATTGGTCTCCAGAAACAGGCTGACAGCAAACATACGAAATACTAACTACGACTGAAAACAACAATGAAACAGGGTGAACACTTCTCAAGTACCTGTACATACGTCTCGTGATCAGACACTGATTAGTACTGTTTGGCATCGAGAACTAGCAGAGAAAACAGAGCAAGGGAACACAGGGAAGTGAGGGCATAAATAGTGCCTAAGGTTGTCGGAGGATGACACCTAGTGGGTCGCTCTGGAACTGCAACCCCCTCCTGTAACATGTGTGCAACTTCTGCAAACCCTCTCTCTACTCTACTGGTCTTTGCCAGTATGCAAAAGCGATGATATGCATGCAATGTTTTATTATAAAAGTGTTCTTAAAAAATATATATATGCATTCTGGTAGGCTACCTCAGAGCCCCCCAGGTCACCCCCCTCTCCGGCTCACTTTTTGTTCCGGCACCTGCCAATTTACAAAGTAAACACTGTAGCTACCTGACCGTTCAGAATCATAACAACGCACGCCTTCCGGCCACATCGATGCACACACATCATCTTCATGACGTTGTCAGCCAACCCCATGATCAAATCAATTTTTATTTGTCACATGCTCCGAATACAACTGTGAAATGCTTACTTACAAGACCTTAACCAACAATGTATTTTTAAGAATATAGAGTTAAGAAAATATTTACTAAATAAACTCAAGTAAAAAAGTAACACAATAAAATAACAATAAGGAGGCTATATACAGGGGGCACCGGTACCGAGTCAATGTGCAGGAGGCTATATACAGGGGGCACCGGTACCGAGTCAATGTGCAGGAGGCGATATACAGGGGGCACCGGTACCGAGTCAATATGCAGGAGGCTATATACAGGGAGCACCGGTACCGAGTCAATGTGCAGGAGGCTATATACAGGGGGGAACCGGTACCGAGTCAATGTGCAGGAGGCTATATACAGGGGGCACCGGTACCGAGTCAATGTGCAGGAGGCTATATACAGGGGGCACCGGTACCGAGTCAATGTGCAGGAGGCTATATACAGGGGGCACCGGTACCGAGTCAATGTGCAGGAGGCGATATACAGGGGGCACCGGTACCGAGTCAATATGCAGGAGGCTATATACAGGGAGCACCGGTACCGAGTCAATGTGCAGGAGGCTATATACAGGGGGAACCGGTACCGAGTCAATGTGCAGGAGGCTATATACAGGGGGCACCGGTACCGAGTCAATGTGCAGGAGGCTATATACAGGGGGTACCGGTACCGAGTCAATGTGCAGGGGTACAGGTTAGTCGAGGTAATTGAGGTAATATGTACATGTACGTAGGTAGGGGTAAAGTGACTATGCATAGATAATAAACAGTGAGTAGCAAAAAGAGAGAGTGTGAGCGTTATGAGGGGAGAGAGAAGGAGGAAGGTGATTACTTTTTAATGCCTTGGTTAAAATACTTTCTCCCTCAAACACACACAGACAAACACACACACACACACACACACACACAGACAAACACACACACAGACAAACACACAAACATATAAACACAACAGGAGGCTTATGCACCACTTGGCCCAATGAGGCCTACTGTAAGGGAGGCTTGTGGATGGTAGTGATACAGCATGTTAAAGTCTCATGGCTGTGAAGAGGAACAACACTATATGAGCATCCCGGGTCAAAAGTAGTGCACTATGTAGGGAATAGGGTGCCATTTGGGACATAACCTATCCTTGTTTCTCTGCTGTTTGAGTTCAGAGTGCTAGGAACAACAGCTGTTAACTAGCTAGCTGTTCATTGAACGTTTCTTGTTGTCTATTTTAGGTTATGAGTACCCTGGTGTTTTACTCAGTGATAATGCAAGCCTAGTGGTACTTAGTCCACTCTTAGAAAAGTGTCTGAAGGCTCTGTTTTTTATGTATTTGGGGATGATATTCTAATAAGGTTATTATGGTCAAATCAATGATGGATTTCCCTGTGCTACTCCCCTTGTGTCTGTCTTTAATAGCTCTGCACTCTGAATACTGCTACAACAATACATTTATTCACACCTCACTGTGGCAGAGGCTGTGTTTCCTAGAAACGCACACACAGACACACACACACACAAACACATACACACACGTATATCCATTTGCGTCCAGCATGTGGAATCCATAACAATATTGTCTGACACACACACACACATAGACGTACTCTTTCTCTCTCACACAAACACACATACACGTAAAGACGCATACACACACACGCTGGCACGACCACTGTGACACCTGCCAATGAGATGTTGTGTGTTCATTAGAGACAGTATTCTAGAGAGATGAGTATGACTGGGTTTAGAGGTCAAGTATGTCTCTCCATGTCAGTATGACTGGGTTTAGATGTCGAGTACGTCTCTCCATGTCAGTATGACTGGGTTTAGAGGTCGAGTACGTCTCTCCATGTCAGTATGACTGGGTTTAGAGGTCGAGTACGTCTCTCCATGTCAGTATGACTGGGTTTAGAGGTCGAGTATGTCTCTCCATGTCAGTATGACTGGGTTTAGAGGTCGAGTACGTCTCTCCATGTCAGTATGACTGGGCCTAGAGGTCGAGTATGTCTCTCCATGTCAGTATGACTGGGTTTAGATGTCGAGATCGTCTCTCCATGTCAGTATGACTGGGTTTAGAGGTCGAGTATGTCTCTCCATGTCAGTATGACTGGGTTTAGAGGTCGAGTACGTCTCTCCATGTCAGTATGACTGGGTTTAGAGGTCGAGTACGTCTCTCCATGTCAGTATCACTGGGCCTAGAGGTCGAGTATGTCTCTCCATGTCAGTATGACTGGGTTTAGAGGTCGAGTATGTCTCTCCATGTCAGTATGACTGGGTTTAGAGGTCAAGTATGTCTCTCCATGTCAGTATGACTGGGTTTAGAGGTCAAGTATGTCTCTCCATGTCAGTATGACTGGGTTTAGAGGTCGAGTACGTCTCTCCATGTCAGTATGACTGGGTTTAGAGGTCGAGTACGTCTCTCCATGTCAGTATGACTGGGTTTAGAGGTCGAGTACGTCTCTCCATGTCAGTATGACTGGGTTTAGAGGTCGAGTACGTCTCTCCATGTCAGTATGACTGGGCCTAGAGGTCGAGTATGTCTCTCCATGTCAGTATGACTGGGTTTAGATGTCGAGATCGTCTCTCCATGTCAGTATGACTGGGTTTAGAGGTCGAGTATGTCTCTCCATGTCAGTATGACTGGGTTTAGAGGTCGAGTACGTCTCTCCATGTCAGTATGACTGGGTTTAGAGGTCGAGTACGTCTCTCCATGTCAGTATCACTGGGCCTAGAGGTCGAGTATGTCTCTCCATGTCAGTATGACTTGGTTTAGATGTCGAGTACGTCTCTCCATGTCAGTATGACTGGGTTTAGAGGTCGAGTACGTCTCTCCATGTCAGTATGACTGGGTTTAGAGGTCGAGTATGTCTCTCCATGTCAGTATGACTGGGTTTAGAGGTCGAGTACGTCTCTCCATGTCAGTATGACTGGGCCTAGAGGTCGAGTATGTCTCTCCATGTCAGTATGACTGGGTTTAGATGTCGAGTACGTCTCTCCATGTCAGTATGACTGGGTTTAGAGGTCGAGTACGTCTCTCCATGTCAGTATGACTGGGTTTAGAGGTCGAGTATGTCTCTCCATGTCAGTATGACTGGGTTTAGAGGTCGAGTACGTCTCTCCATGTCAGTATGACTGGGTTTAGAGGTCGAGTATGTCTCTTCATGTCAGTATGACTGGGTTTAGATGTCGAGTATGTCTCTCCATGTCAGTATGACTGGGCCTAGAGGTCGAGTATGTCTCTCCATGTCAGTATGACTGGGTTTAGATGTCGAGTATGTCTCTCCATGTCAGTATGACTGGGTTTAGAGGTCGAGTATGTCTCTTCATGTCAGTATGACTTGGTTTAGAGGAGGAGAGAGAGAGATCTGTAGGCTGGCCTGAGGTCATCTGCCTTTGGCCTAAAGAGCAGGAGCCGTGAGCAGGCAAACAGGCCCAACCCCCACTCTTACACTAGCCCAAGCCAATGGCATGTACCAGATGCTCATCAGGCTCTGCTCACACCTACTGGTCTGAGGCCAAACCACACGACTAACAACATTTGAAACTTTATGGAGCACAAAGCCTTCACTATCTCATCCTAGAATATACAAGGCCTGAGGTCATCTGCCTTTGGCCTAAAGAGCAGGAACCTGGACTTCACTAAATAAATCAGAAATACAGACATTGTCATCCTACAAGAAACATGGTATAGAGGAGATGGACCCACTGGTTGCCCTCTAGGTTACAGAGAGCTGGTAGTCCCATCCATCAAACTACCAGGTGTGAAACAGGGAAGGGACTCAGGGGGTATGCTAATTTGGTACTGAGCAGACCTAACTCTATTAAATTAATCAAAACAAGAACATTTTACATTTGGCTAGAAATTCTAAAGGAAATGATCTCAACAGAGAAAAATGTCCTCCTGTGTGCTACCTATATCCCCCCAATAGAATCCCCATTATTTAATGAAGACAGCTTCTCCATCCTGGAGGGGGAAATCAATCATTTCCAGGCCCAGGGACATGAAATAGTCTGTGACAACCTAAATGCCAGAACTGGACAAGAACCTGACACCCTCAGCACACAGGGGGACAAACACATACAGTGTCTTGCGAAAGTATTTACCCCTTACATATTTTGTTGCCTTACAACCTGGAATTAAAATGGATTTATTGGGGGTTTGTATCATTTGATTTACACAACATGCCTACCACTTTGAAGATGCAAAATATTTTTGATTGTTAAACAAACAAGAAATAAGACAAAAAAAACAGAAAACTTGAGCGTGCATAACTATTCACCCCCATACCCCCCCAAAGTCAATACTTTGTAGAGCCACCTTTTACAGCAATTACAGCTGCAAGTCTCTTGGTATCACGTTCGTTGTGTAAAGTATCGGACCAGGGTGCAGCGTGATATGCGTACATAGTAGTTTATTTAATAATTAACTAATCCAACAGAACGTGAAGTTCAAAAGGCTAAACATCCAACAACCCAAACAGAAACAACATCCCACAACCTAGGTAGGCAACATGGCTGCCTAAGTATGATCCCCAATCAGAGACAACAATCGACAGCTGCCTCTGATTGGGAACCACACCCGGCCAACAAAGAAATACACATTCTAGATCTTACACATAGAAATTCACACCCTGACCAAACCAACTAAAGATCTCTATGTCAGGGCGTGACAGTACCCCCCCAAAGGTGCGGACTCCAGCCGCAAAACCTAACTTAACAGGGGAGGGTCCGGGTGGGCATTTAGCCTCGGTGGCGACTCCGGCTCCGGGCGTGACGTCCTCTCCCTTTCTGCCTCCCCGTTGGGGGGGTACTGTCACGCCCTGACATAGAGATCTCTAGTTGGTTTGGTCAGGGTGCGAATATCTATGTGTAGATCTATGTTATCTATTTCTATGTTGGCCGGGTGTGGTTCCCAATCAGAGGCAGCTGTCGATCGTTGTCTCTGATTGGGGATCATCATCAGCCATTTTGCCTACCTATGTTGTGGGATCTTGTTTCTGTTTGGCTTGTTTATGTTTAGCCTCTTGAACTTCACGCTCTGTTGGATTTTGTTATTTTGTCTGTGTTTATAATAATAAACGACCATGTACGCATACCACGCTGCACCTTGGTCCGATCCTGTACTCAATGAACGTGACACTTGGGGTATGTCTCTATAAGCTTGGCTAATCTAGCCACTGGGATATTTGCCCATTCTTCAAGGCAAAACTGCTCCAGCTCCTTCAAGTTGGATGGGTTCCGCTGCTGTACAGCAATCTTTAAGTCATACCACAGATTCTTAATTGGATTGAGGTCTGGGCTTTGACTTGGCTATTCCAAGACATTTAAATAATGCTTTAGCAGTATGCTTAGGGTCATTGTCCTGCTGGAAGGTGAATCTCCGTCCCAGTCTTAAATCTCTGGAAGACTGAAAAAGGTTTCCCTCAAGAATTTCCCTGTATTTAGCACCATCCGTTGTTCCTTCAATTCTGACCAGTTTCCCAGTCCCTGCCGATGAAAAACATCCCCCACAGCATGATGCTGCCACCACCATGCTTCACAGTGGGGATGGTGTTCTCGGGGTGATGAGAGGTGTTGGGTTTGCGCCAGACAAAGCGTTTTCCTTGATGGCCAAAAACTCAATTTTAGTCTCATCTAACCAGAGTACCTTCTTCCATATGTTTGGGGAGTCTCCCACATGCCTTTTGGCGAACACCAAACGTGTTTGCTTATTTTTTCTTTAAGCATTGTCTTTTTTCTGGCCACTCTTCCGTAAAGCCCAGCTCTGTGGAGTGTAAGGCTTAAAGTGGTCCTATGGACAGATACTCCAATCTCCGCTGTGGAGCTTTGCAGCTCCTTCAGGGTTATCTTTGGTCTCTTTGTTGCCTCTCTGATTAATGCCCTCCTTGCCTGGTCCGTGAGTTTTGGTGGGCGGCCCTCTCTTGGCAGATGTGTTGTGGTGCCATATTCTTTCCATTTTTTAACAATGGATTTAATGGTGCTCCGTGGGATGTTCAAAGTTTCAGATTTTTTTTATAACCCAACCCTGATCTGTACTTCTCCACAACTTTGTCCCTGACCTGTTTGGAGAGCTCCTTGGTCTTCATGGTGCCACTTGCTTGGTGGTGCCCCTTGCTTAGTGATGTTGCAGACTCTGGGGCTTTTCAGAACAGGTGTATATATACTGAGATCATGTGACAGATCATGTGACACTTAGATTGCACACAGGTGGACTTTATTTAACAAATTATGTGACTAGAAAGAGGAGGAGATGGAGACAGTGGTGTAGAAAGAGAAGGAGGAGTAGGAGACAGAGGTGTAGAAAGAGGAGGAGGAGGAGACAGAGATGTAGAAAGAGGAGGAGGAGGAGACAGGTGTGGAAAGAGGAGAAGTAGGAGACAGAGGTGTAGAAAGAGGAGGAAGAGGAGACAGGTGTACAAAGAGGAAGATGAGGAGAGAGAGGTGTAGAAAGAAGAGGAGGAGGAGACAGAGGTGTAGAAAGAGGAGGAGGAGGAGGAGACAGAGGTGTAGAAAGAGGAGGAGGAGACAGAGATGTAGAAAGAGGAGGAGGAGGAGACAGGTGTGGAAAGAGGAGGAGGAGGAGACAGAGGTGTAGAACGAGGAGGTGGAGGAGGAGACAAAGGTGTAGAAAGAGGGAGAGGAGGAGACAGAGGTGTAGAAAGAGGAGGAGGAGGAGACAGTGGTGTAGAAAGAGGAGGAGGAGGAGACAGAGATGTAGAAAGAGGAGGAGGAGGAGGAGACAGAGGTGTGGAAAGAGGAGGAGACATAGGTGTAGAAAGAGGAGGAGGAAGAGACAGAGGTATAGAAAGAGGAGTAGGAGACAGAGGTGTAGACAGAGGAGGACTAGGAGACAGAGGTGTAGAAAGAGGAGGAGGAGGAGACAGAGGTGTAGAAAGAGGAGGAGGAGGAGTCAGAGATGTAGAAAGAGGAGGAGGAGGAGACAGGTGTGGAAAGAGGAGGAGTGGGAGACAGAGGTGTAGGACGAGGAGGTGGAGGAGGAGACAAAGGTGTAGAAAGAGGGAGAGGAGGAGACAGAGGTGTAGAAAGAGGAGGAGGAGGAGACAGAGGTGTAGAAAGAGGAGGAGGAGGAGACAGGTGTAGAAAGAGGAGGAGTAGGAGACAGAGGTGTAGAACGAGGAGGTGGAGGAGGAGACAGAGGTGTAGAAAGAGGGAGAGGAGACAGAGGTGTAGAAAGAGGGAGAGGAGGAGACAGAGGTGTAGAAAGAGGAGGAGGAGGAGACAGTGGTGTAGAAAGTGGAGGAGATGGAGACAGTGGTGTAGAAAGAGAAGGAGGAGACAGAGATGTAGAAAGAGGAGAAGGAGTAGACAGGTGTTGAAAGATGAGGAGGAGGAGACAGAGGTGTAGAAAGACGAGGAGGAGGAGGAGAGATGTAGAAAGAGGAGGAGGAGGAGACAGGTCTGGAAAGAGGAGGAGTAGGAGACAGAGGTTTAGAAAGAGGAGGAAGAGGAGACAGGTGTACAAAGAGTAAGAGGAGGAGAAAGAGGTGTAGAAAGAAGAGGAGGAGGAGACAGAGGTGTAGAAAGAGGAGGAGGAGGAGACAGAGGTATAGAAAGAGGAGGAGGAGGAGGAGGAGGAGACAGAGGTGTGGAAAGAGGAGGAGGAGGAGGAGGAGGAGACAGAGATAAAGGAGGAGGAGGAGACAGGTGTGGAAAGAGGAGGAGTAGGAGACAGAGGTTTAGAAAGAGGAGGAAGAGGAGACAGGTGTACAAAGAGGAAGAGGAGGAGACAGAGGTGTAGAAAGAGGAGTAGGAGACAGAGGTGTAGACAGAGGAGGAGTAGGAGACAGAGGTGTAGAAAGAGGAGGAGGAGGAGACAGAGGTGTAGAAAGAGGAGGAGGAGGAGTTGAGATGTAGAAAGAGGAGGAGGAGGAGACAGAGGTGTAGAAAGAGGAGGAGGAGGAGACAGAGATGTAGAAAGAGGAGGAGGAGGAGACAGGTGTGGAAAGAGGAGGAGTAGGAGACAGAGGTGTAGAACGAGGAGGTGGAGGAGGAGACAGAGGTGTAGAAAGAGGGAGAGGAGGAGACAGAGGTGTAGAAAGAGGAGGAGGAGGAGACAGTGGTGTAGAAAGAGGAGGAGATGGAGACAGTGGTGTAGAAAGAGAATGAGGAGGAGGAGGAGACAGAGGTGTAGAAAGAGGAGGAGGAAGAGGAGACAGAGGTGTAGAAAGAGGAGGAGGAGGAGACAGGTGTAGAAAGAGGGAGAGGAGGAGACAGAGGTGTAGAAAGAGGAGGAGGAGGAGGCAGTGGTGTAGAAAGTGGAGGAGATCGAGACAGTGGTGTAGAAAGAGAAGGAGGAGGAGTAGGAGACAGAGGTGTAGAAAGAGGAGGAGGAAGAGAGAGGTGTAGAAAGAGGAGGAGGAGACAGGTGTAGAAAGAGGAGGAGTAGGAGACAGAGGTGTAGAAAGAGGAGAATGAGACAGAGATGTAGAAAGAGGAGAAGGAGTAGACGGGTGTTGAAAGATGAGGAGGAGGAGACAGATGTGTAGAAAGAGGAGGAGGGGCCAGATGTGTAGAAAGAGGAGGAGGAGGAGACAGAGATGTAGAAAGAGGAGGAGGAGGAGACAGGTGTGGAAAGAGGAGGAGTAGGAGACAGAGGTGTAGAAAGAGGAGGAGGAGGAGACAGAGGTGTAGATAGAGGAGGAGGAGGAGACAGGTGTAGAAAGAGGAGTAGGAGACAGAGGTGTAGACAGAGGAGGAGTAGGAGACAGAGGTGTACAAAGAGGAGGAGGAGACAGAGATGTAGAAAGAGGAGAAGGAGTAGACAGTTGTTGAAAGATGAGGAGGAGGAGACAGAGGTGTAGAAAGATGAGGAGGAGGGGACAGATGTGTAGAAAGAGGAGGAGGAGCCAGATGTGTAGAAAGAGGAGGAGGAGGAGACAGATATGTAGAAAGAGGAGGAGGAGGAGACAGGTGTGGAAAGAGGAGGAGTAGGAGACAGAGGTGTAGAAAGAGGAGGAGGAGGAGACAGAGGTGTGGAAAGAGGAGGAGACAGAGGTGTAGAAAGAGGAGGAGGAGGAGGAGGAGGAGGAGGAGGAGGAGGAGGAGGAGGAAACGAGGAGAACGCACTCTGTTCTTCAAAGATAAAGGGAGAAGAGGAGAGGCCCCATTGTGTCAGCTGCTGTCATCACTAAATTGCCTTCAGATCACTGTCGGCTAGACACACACACACACACACACACACACA
>NW_025533481.1:105000-142500 GCF_020615455.1 Coregonus clupeaformis | reverse complement strand
ATGCTGCAGAAATATTTTGGTACCCTTCCCCAGATTTGTGCCTCGACACAATCCTGTCTCAGAGCTCTACGGACATTTCCTTCGACCTCATGGCTTGGTTTTTGCTCTGACATGCACTGTCAACTGTAAGACCTTATATAGACAGGTGTGTGCCTTTCCAAATCATGTCCAATCAATTGAATTTACCACAGGTGGACTCCAATCAAGTTGTAGAAGAATCTCAAGGATGATCAATGGAAACAGGATGCACCTGAGCTCAACTTCGAGTCTCATAGCAAAGGGTCTGAATACTTATGTTAATAATGTATTTCTGTTTTTTATTTTTAACCCATTTGAAAACATTTCTAACAACCTGTGTTGGCTTTGCCATTATAGGGTATTGTGTGTAGATTGCTGAGGATTATTTTATATTTTTTATCCATTTTAGAATAAGGCTGTAACACAACAAAATGTGGAAAAAGTAAAGGGGTCTGAATACTTTCCGAAGGCACTGTACATGTTCACACACACACACAGATATAGATGCATGTTCACAAATGCTGTACATGTTCACAAACACTCACGCACACACACTGATCTCTCCTTGCCCACTGTCACCAGTACCCTCCTTAAACTAGCCACTTTAAACTAGCCACTTTAATAATGTTTACATATCTTGCATTACTCATCTCATATATGTATACTGTATTCGATACTATTCTACTGTATCTTAGTGCATGCCGCTCTGACATCGTTCGTCCATATATGTATATATTCTTAATTCATTCCTTACTTAGATTTGTGTGTTTTGGGTATATGTTGTGAAATTGTTAGATATTACTTGTTAGATATTGCTGCACTGTCGGAGCTAGAAGCACAAGCACTACACCCGCAATAACATCTGCTACACATGTGTATGTGACCAATATAATTTGATTTGATTTTAAACAGTAAGTGGAATGCTGATCTCCTGATCAGTTCATTCCTGCCTTTCTTTCTCTTTCATGTATTATCTCTTCACTGTTCTGTCCTCAGCTCTCTCCTCTCCTCTCCTCTCCTCTCCTCTCCTCTCCTCTCCTCTCCTCTCCTCTCCTCTCCTCTCCTCTCCTCTCCTCTCCTCTCCTCTCCTCTCCTCTCCTCTCTGGAGAAGTGTTTTCCATCATTTGTGAATAGACAGAATAGACACCCAGAGAGACTGACATGGAGAGACATACTCGACCTCTAAACCCAGTCATACTGACATGAAGAGACGTACTCGACCTCTAGGCCCAGTCATACTGACATGGAGAGACGTACTCAACCTCTAAACCCAGTCATACTGACATGGAGAGACATACTCAACCTCTAAACCCAGTCATACTGACATGAAGAGACGTACTCGACCTCTAAACTCAGTCATACTGACATGGAGAGACGTACTCGACCTCTAAACCCAGTCATACTGACATGGAGAGACGTACTCGACATCTAAACCCAGTCATACTGACATGGAGAGACGTACTCGACATCTAAACCCAGTCATACTGACATGGAGAGACGTACTCGACCTCTAAACCCAGTCATACTCATCTCTCTAGAATAAACACAACATCTCATTGGCGCCTCTCTCTCTCTCTCTCTCTCTCTCTCTCTCTCTCTCTCTCTCTCTCTCTCTCTCTCTCTCTCTCTCTCTCTCTCTTCCCTCTCTCCCTCTCCCCCCGTTGGTTATATCTACTGTTTACCTTGCCCTTGTTTATCCATCTATTCTCTGCTGTGTGCTCTGATTATATGGAATACACTTACACACACGCACACACAGAGATGCACACACCACACCCATGGTGTAAACAGCAGATAGTGCAGGCAATGCATCTCCCAGGGGTGTAGTTAGTCTGTGATACACATCGATCCCTGCTCTGGTTTCCATGATGCAAACCTCTTCCCCCTTACTGGGCCTGATGCTTACACTACTGGTCAACACAAAGAACAATCTCTCTCTTTCTCTCTTTACCAATACAATTCCTTTTCAATTTAAGGGCTTTATTGGCATGGGAAACGTATGTTAACATTGCCAAAGCAAGTGAAGTTTATAGTAAACAAAAGTGAAATAAACGATAAATATTAACAGTAAACATTACCCTCATAAGTTTCAAAAGATTAAAGACATTTCAAATGTCATATTATGTATATATGCAGTGTTGTAACAACGTGCAAATAGTTAAAGTACAAATGGAAAAATAAATCAACATAAATATGGGTTATATTTACAATGGTGTTTGTTCTTCACTGGTTGCCCTTTTCTTGTGGCAACAGGTCACAAATCTTGCTGCTGTGAAGGCACACTGTCAAAATGCTTCAGCAAATGTACATTACATCAGGAGCGTCGGTAGTCACAATATAAGTAACCTAATTTATGTCCCTCTAACTGCCCTGAATGCCTCCACTGATCCTACAGCTATTGTGTGCAGTAATCACGTGTCTAAGAACCAGATTTATACTGAGCCGGAGTGCAGTCCACTGTGTGCAACATAAAGAACATGAGCACATCTACTGCTGCTAAGCTTCCCATTAAAGCAATAAAAACAATTAAGCATCCCAGAAGAAAAGTGCTCAAAATAGCCCATGTTAATATGGGTAGCTTAAGAAACAAGGTTCATGAAATCAATAATTTGCTAGTAACAGATGACATTCATATTCTGACTATTTCTGAAACTCACTTAGATAAAACCTTTGATGATACAGTGGTAGCAATACAAGGTTATAACATTTACAGAAAAGATAGAAATGCCAATGGTGGAGGTGTTGCTGTTTATATTCAGAACCACATTCTGTGAAGATTAGAGAGGATCTCATGTTAAATACTGTTGAAGTAATATTGCTACAGGTTCATCTGCCTCACCTAAAGCCAATTCTGGTGGGAAGCTGCTATAGACCACCAAGTGCTAACAGTCAGTATCTGGATAACATGCGTGAAATGCTTGATAATGTATGTGATATCAATAGAGAGGTATACTTTCTGGGTGATTTAAATATTGACTGGCTTTCATCAGGCTGCCCACTCAAGAGAAAGCTTCAAACTGTAACCAATGCCTGCAAACTGGTTCAGGTTATCAGTCAACCTATCAGGGTGGTTACAAACAGTACAGGAATTAAATCATCAACATGTATTGATCATATCTTTACTAATGCTGCAGAGATTTGTTTGAAAGCAGTATCCAAATCCATTGGATGTAGTGATCACAATATAGTAGCCATATCTAGGAAAACCAAAGTTCCAAAGGCTGGGCCTAATATTGTGTATAAGAGGTCATACAATAAGTTTTGTAGTGATTGCTATGTTGTAGATGTAAAGAATATATGTTGGTCCGTGGTGTATAATAATAATATGCCATTTAGCAGACGCTTTTATCCAAAGCGACTTACAGTCACGTGTGCATACATTTTTACGTATGGGTGGTCCCAGGGATCGAACCCACTACCCTGGCGTTACAAGCGCCATGCTCTACCAATTGAGCTACAGAGGACCACACAGAAACTGCACTTGACACATTTATGAGATGGCTTATTCCAGTTACTAATAAGCATGCACCCATTAAGAAAATGACTGTAAAAACGGTTAAATCCCCGTGGATTGATGAGGAATTGAAAAAATGGAATGGTTGAGAGGGATGAGGCAAAAGGAATGGCAAATAAGTCTGGCTGCACAACCGATTGGCAAACGTATTGCAAATTGAGAAATCATGTGACTAAACTGAATGAAAAGAAGAAGAAACAACACTATGAAACAAGGATAAATGACATAAAGAATGATAGTAAAAAGCTTTGGATCACCTTAAATTAAATTTTTGGAAAAAAGGCAAACTCAGCTCCATCATTCATTGAATCAGATGGCTCATTCATCACAAAACCAACTGATATTGCTAACTATTTAAATACTTTTTTCATTGGCAAGATTAGCAAACTTAGGCATGACATGCCAGCAACAATTGCTGACACTACATATCCAAGTTTATCTGACCAAATTATGAAAGACAAGCATTGTAATTTTGAATTCCGTAAAGTGAGTGTGGAAGAGGTGAACAAATTATTGTTGTCTGTTAACAATGACAAGCCACCGGGGTCTGACAACTTCGATGGAATATTGTTGAGGATAATAGCGGACGATATTGCCACTACTATTTTCCATAATTTCTATTAAAGCCTACTAGAATGTGTGTGCCCCGAGGCTTGGAGGGAAGCAAAAGTCATTCCGCTACCTAAAAATAGTAAAGCCCCCTTTACTGGCTCAAACAGCTGACCAATTAGCCTGTTACCAACCCTTAGTAAACTATTGAAAAAAATTGTGTTTGATCAGATACAATGCTATTTTACTGTAAACAAATTGACAACAAACTTTCAGCATGCTTATAGAGAAGGACATTCAACAAGCATAGCACTTACACAAATGACTGATGATTGGCTGAGAGAAATTGATGATAAAAAGATTGTGGGGCTTTTTGTTAGACTTCAGTGCGGCTTTTGACATTATAGATCATAGTCTGCTGCTGGAAAAACGTATGTGTTATGGCTTTACACCCCCTGCTATAATGTGGATAAAGAGTTACTTGTCTAACAGAACCCAGAGGGTGTTCTTTAATGGAAGCCTCTCAAACATACTCCAGGTAGAATCAGGAATTCCCCAGGGCAGCTGTCTAGGCCCCTTGCTTTTTTCCATCTTTACTAACGACATGCCACTGGCTTTGAGTAAAGCCAGTGTGTCTATGTATGCGGATGACTCACCACTATACACGTCAGCTACTACAGCAACTGAAATAACTGCAACACTTAACAAAGAGTTGCAGTTGGTTTCGGAATGGGTGGCAAGGAATAAGTTAGTCCTGAATATTTCCAAAACTAAAAGCATTGTATTTGTGTCAAATCATTCACTAAACCCTAAACCTCAACTACATCTTGTAATGAATAATGTGGAAATTGAGCAAATTGAGGTGACTAAACTGCTTGGAGTAACCCTGGATTGTAGACTGTCATGGTCAAAGCATATTGATACAACAGTAGCTAAGATGGGGAGAAGTATGTCCATAATTGTGGTTCTCTGTAGCTCAGCTGGTAGAGCACGGCGCTTGTAACGCCAGGGTAGTGGGTTCGATCCCCGGGACCACCCATATACAAACAAAAAATGTATGCACGCATGACTGTAAGTCGCTTTGGATAAAAGCGTCTGCTAAATATTATTATTATTATAAGCACTGCTCTGCCTTCTTAACAACACTATCAACAAGGCAGGTCCTACATGCCCTAGTTTTGACGCACCTAGACTACTGTTCAGTGGTGTAGTCAGGTGCCACAAAGAGGGACTTGGGAAAATTGCAGTTGTCTCAGAACAGGGCAGCACGGCTGGCCCTTAAAAGTACACGGAGAGCTAACATTGATGACATGCATGTCAGTCTCTCCTGGCTCAGAGTGGAAGAGAGATTGACTTCATCACTGCTTGTTTTTGTGAGAGGTGTCGACGAGCTGAATGTACCGAGCTGTCTGTTTGGAATACTGGCACACAGCTCGGACACCCATACATACCCCACAAGACATGCCACCAGAGGTCTCTTCACAGTCTCCAAGTCCAGAACGGACTATGGGAGGCGCACAGTACTACATAGAGCCGTTACTACATGGAACTCTATTCCACATCAGGTAACTGATGCAAGCAGTAGAACCGGATTTAAAAAACAGGTAAAAATACACCTTGTGGAACAGCGGGGACTGTGAAGAGACACACACAGGCACATACACACATACATATAGACACTCACTCTACACACACGTACACATGGATGTTGTATTGTAAATATGTGATAGTGGAGTAGTGGCCTGAGGGAACACACTAAATGTATTGTGTAAAGTGTTATGAAGTATAATGTTATGTAACATTTTAAATTGAATAGAACTGCCTTAATGTTGCAGGACCCCAGGAAGAGTAGCTGCTGCCTTGGCAGCATCTAATGGGGATCCTTAATAAATACAAATACAAATACACTGTGGTATTTCACCCAGTAGATAAGGGAGTTTTTCAAAATTGGATTTGTTTTCAAATTCTTTGTGGATCTGTGTAATCTGAGGGAAATATGTGTCTCTAATATGGTCATACATTTGGCAGGAGGTTAGGAAGTGCATCTCAGTTCCCACCTCATTTTGTGGGCAGTGTGCACATAGCCTGTCTCCTCTTGAGAGCCAGGTCTGCCTACAGCGGCCTTTCTCAATAGCAAGGCTATGCTCACTGAGTCTGTACATAGTCAAAGCTTTCCTTAAGTTTGGGTCAGTCACAGTGGTCAGGTATTCTGCCACTATGTACTCTCTGTTTAGGGCCAAATAGCATTCTAGTTTGCTCTGTTTTTTTGTAAATTCTTTCCAATGTGTCAAGTAATTATCTTTTTGTTTTCTCATGATTTGGTTGGGTCTAATTGTGTTGTTGTCCTGGGGCTCTGTGTTTGAACAGAGCCCCAGGACCAGCTTGCTTAGGGGACTCTTCTCGAAGTGAATCTCTCTGTAGGTGATTGCTTTGTTATGTAAGGTTTGGGAATTGCTTCATTTTAAGTGGTTATAGAATTTAACGTCTCTTTTCTGGATTTTGATCATTAGCGGGTATCGGCCTAATTCTGCTCTGTATGCATTATTTGGTGTTTTCCGTTGTACACTGAGGATATTTTTTCCTCTCTCTCTCATTTCTCTTATTCTCTGTGTCTGTAGGACAGTTAGTTATTGCAGTGGATCATTGTTGTGAGTGTGTGTGATTCAGAAGAAAATATATTATCAATACAATGCTGTGGTGAATACTGAAAACCATAGAGCACAATAACAAAAACAATAACAACAACAGATCAACACTGAACAGTTCTGCTTTCATATGGATCTCAATGTCCTTACTGTGAGACACCTGCATTCCTACGGACAGAGAGAGAGTGAGAAAGAGAGAGAGAGGGTGAGGATAGAATGAGTTCTGCTATCTGTTCTTTTGTTCCTCAAGGTCTCTGGGCTCTCTCTCCGTCTATCTCTCTCCTTCACTCTTGTACAAAAGGAGAAAGAGAGACAAGTGAGTGAGTTGAAAGTAAATGGATGGTTACTTTCCAGAGAGTGCAAGGCCACAAGAGAACGTCATGTACTCTACCTCTCCTATTTATCTTATTAACTCTTCAAACGCACGCAGTCAGACCTCTCCTATTTATCTTATTAACTCTTCAAATGCACGCAGTCAGACCTCTCCCTATTTATCTTATTAACTCTTCAAACGCACGCAGTCAGACCTCTCCTATTTATCTTATTAACTCTTCAAACGCACACAGTCAGACCTCTCCTATTTATCTTATTAATACTTATTAATTTATCTACAATACTTCCTCTCTCTTCCTCTCTACAATACTTCCTCTCTCTTCCTCTCTACAATACTTCCTCTCTCTTCCTCTCTACAATACTTTATCTCTCTTCCTCTCTACAATACTTTCGCTCTCTTCCTCTCTACAATACTTCCTCTCTCTTCCTCTCTACAATACTTTATCTCTCTTCCTCTCTACAATACTTTCGCTCTCTTCCTCTCTACAATACTTTCTCTCTCTTCCTCTCTACAATACTTTATCTCTCTTCCTCTCTACAATACTTTCACTCTTCCTCTCTACAATACTTTCACTCTTCCTCTCTACAATACTTTATCTCTCTTCCTCTCTACAATACTTTATCTCTCTTCCTCTCAACAATACTTTCGCTCTCTTCCTCTCTACAATACTTCCTCTCTCTTCCTCTCTACAATACTTTATCTCTCTTCCTCTCTACAATACTTTCGCTCTCTTCCTCTCTACAATACTTTCTCTCTCTTCCTCTCTACAATACTTTTCTCTCTCTTCCTCTCTACAATACTTTCACTCTTCCTCTCTACAATACTTTATCTCTCTTCCTCTCTACAATACTTTTCTCTCTCTTCCTCTCTACAATACTTTCACTCTTCCTCTCTACAATACTTTATCTCTCTTCCTCTCTACAATACTTTCTCTCTCTTCCTCTCTACAATACTTTATCTCTCTTCCTCTCTACAATACTTTATCTCTCTTCCTCTCTACAATACTTTATCTCTCTTCCTCTCTACAATACTTTATCTCTCTTCCTCTCTACAATACTTTATCTCTCTTCCTCTCTACAATACTTTATCTCTCTTCCTCTCTACAATACTTTTCTCTCTCTTCCTCTCTACAATACTTTCACTCTTCCTCTCTACAATACTTTCTCTCTCTTCCTCTCTACAATACTTTATCTCTCTTCCTCTCTACAATACTTTATCTCTCTTCCTCTCTACAATACTTTTCTCTCTCTTCCTCTCTACAATACTTTCACTCTTCCTCTCTACAATACTTTCTCTCTCTTCCTCTCTACAATACTTTCACTCTTCCTCTCTACAATACTTTATCTCTCTTCCTCTCTACAATACTTTTCTCTCTCTTCCTCTCTACAATACTTTTCTCTCTCTTCCTCTCTACAATACTTTCTCTCTCTTCCTCTCTACAATACTTTCACTCTTCCTCTCTACAATACTTTTCTCTCTCTTCCTCTCTACAATACTTTCACTCTTCCTCTCTACAATACTTTTCTCTCTCTTCCTCTCTACAATACTTTCACTCTTCCTCTCTACAATACTTTTCTCTCTCTTCCTCTCTACAATACTTTCTCTCTTCCTCTCTACAATACTTTATCTCTCTTCCTCTCTACAATACTTTCACTCTACCTCTCTACAATACTTTTCTCTCTCTTCCTCTCTACAATACTTTCACTCTTCCTCTCTACAATACTTTTCTCTCTCTTCCTCTCTACAATACTTTCTCTCTTCCTCTCTACAATACTTTTCTCTCTCTTCCTCTCTACAATACTTTCACTCTTCCTCTCTACAATACTTTATCTCTCTTCCTCTCTACAATACTTTCACTCTTCCTCTCTACAATACTTTCTCTCTCTTCCTCTCTACAATACTTTCTCTCTCTTCCTCTCTACAATACTTTCTCTCTTCCTCTCTACAATACTTTCTCTCTCTTCCTCTACAATACTTTAATTTTTTCTATTCACTTCCTGAAGGTGAAGGACAACGTGTTCTCCTGAGATTCAAAATAATAATAGCTTTATTGACAGGAGCGTTTGAAAACAATGCCCCTGCTGCCGGCAGGCCCAAGGCTATCATTAAAAATAAGTGATTATCACAATCACAAAGGGACAATAATAAAGTGAGTTTAATTAGTAGCCAGTAATGACTCTAGTCCTGCTGTGTCTTTGGACTCGACTAACTGACCTCATTTAACCAATGTTGTTGATAGACTGAGCTATGAATATTACAGAATTATAATTATTCTATATCATGAGAGCTCTCTAAATAGAAAGTATTATATTTCCTTGTCCTTGATTCCAAACCTGTAGAGAATAGACTAGTAAATCCTACTGTATGTCTGTCCCTCTCTCTTGTGTAAAGGACCAGCCTCAATGTGTCCTATCTCCTGTCCCTCTCTCATGTGTAAAGGACCAGCCTCAATGTGTCCTATCTCCTGTCCCTCTCTCATGTGTAAAGGACCAGCCTCAATGTGTCCTATCTCCTGTCCCTCTCTCTAGTGTAAAGGACCAGCCTCAATGTGTCCTATCTCCTGTCCCTCTCTCATGTGTAAAGGACCAGCCTCAATGTGTCCTATCTCCTGTCCCTCTCTCTAGTGTAAAGGACCAGCCTCAATGTGTCCTATCTCCTGTCCCTCTCTCTAGTGTAAGGGACCAGCCTCAATGTGTCCTATCTCCTGTCCCTCTCTCATGTGTAAAGGACCAGCCTCAATGTGTCCTATCTCCTGTCCCTCTCTCATGTGTAAAGGACCAGCCTCAATGTGTCCTATCTCCTGTCCCTCTCTCTAGTGTAAAGGACAAGCCTCAATGTATCCTATCTCCTGTCCCTCTCTCATGTGTAAAGGACCAGCCTCAATGTGTCCTATCTCCTGTCCCTCTCTCTAGTGTAAAGGACCAGCCTCAATGTGTCCTATCTCCTGTCCCTCTCTCTAGTGTAAAGGACCAGCCTCAATGTGTCCTATCTCCTGTCCCTCTCTCATGTGTAAAGGACCAGCCTCAATGTGTCCTATCTCCTGTCCCTCTCTCTAGTGTAAAGGACCAGCCTCAATGTGTCCTATCTCCTGTCCCTCTCTCTAGTGTAAAGGACCAGCCTCAATGTGTCCTATCTCCTGTCCCTCTCTCTAGTGTAAAGGACCAGCCTCAATGTGTCCTATCTCCTGTCCCTCTCTCATGTGTAAAGGACCAGCCTCAATGTGTCCTATCTCCTGTCCCTCTCTCTAGTGTAAAGGACCAGCCTCAATGTGTCCTATCTCCTGTCCCTCTCTCTAGTGTAAGGGACCAGCCTCAATGTGTCCTATCTCCTGTCCCTCTCTCATGTGTAAAGGACCAGCCTCAATGTGTCCTATCTCCTGTCCCTCTCTCATGTGTAAAGGACCAGCCTCAATGTGTCCTATCTCCTGTCCCTCTCTCTAGTGTAAAGGACCAGCCTCAATGTATCCTATCTCCTGTCCCTCTCTCATGTGTAAAGGACCAGCCTCAATGTGTCCTATCTCCTGTCCCTCTCTCTAGTGTAAAGGACCAGCCTCAATGTGTCCTATCTCCTGTCCCTCTCTCTAGTGTAAAGGACCAGCCTCAATGTGTCCTATCTCCTGTCCCTCTCTCATGTGTAAAGGACCAGCCTCAATGTGTCCTATCTCCTGTCCCTCTCTCATGTGTAAAGGACCAGCCTCAATGTGTCCTATCTTCTGTCCCTCTCTCTAGTGTAAAGGACCAGCCTCAATGTGTCCTATCTCCTGTCCCTCTCTCTAGTGTAAAGGACCAGCCTCAATGTGTCCTATCTCCTGTCCCTCTCTCATGTGTAAAGGACCAGCCTCAATGTGTCCTATCTCCTGTCCCTCTCTCTAGTGTAAAGGACCAGCCTCAATGTGTCCTATCTCCTGTCCCTCTCTCATGTGTAAAGGACCAGCCTCAATGTGTCCTATCTCCTGTCCCTCTCTCTAGTGTAAAGGACCAGCCTCAATGTGTCCTATCTCCTGTCCCTCTCTCATGTGTAAAGGACCAGCCTCAATGTGTCCTATCTCCTGTCCCTCTCTCATGTGTAAAGGACCAGCCTCAATGTGTCCTATCTCCTGTCCCTCTCTCTAGTGTAAAGGACCAGCCTCAATGTGTCCTATCTCCTGTCCCTCTCTCTAGTGTAAAGGACCAGCCTCAATGTGTCCTATCTCCTGTCCCTCTCTCATGTGTAAAGGACCAGCCTCAATGTGTCCTATCTCCTGTCCCTCTCTCTAGTGTAAAGGACCAGCCTCAATGTGTCCTATCTCCTGTCCCTCTCTCATGTGTAAAGGACCAGCCTCAATGTGTCCTATCTCCTGTCCCTCTCTCTAGTGTAAAGGACCAGCCTCAATGTGTCCTATCTCCTGTCCCTCTCTCATGTGTAAAGGACCAGCCTCAATGTGTCCTATCTCCTGTCCCTCTCTCTAGTGTAAAGGACCAGCCTCAATGTGTCCTATCTCCTGTCCCTCTCTCATGTGTAAAGGACCAGCCTCAATGTGTCCTATCTCCTGTCCCTCTCTCTAGTGTAAAGGACCAGCCTCAATGTGTCCTATCTCCTGTCCCTCTCTCTAGTGTAAAGGACCAGCCTCAATGTGTCCTATCTCCTGTCCCTCTCTCTAGTGTAAAGGACCAGCCTCAATGTGTCCTATCTCCTGTCCCTCTCTCTAGTGTAAGGGACCAGCCTCAATGTGTCCTATCTCCTGTCCCTCTCTCATGTGTAAAGGACCAGCCTCAATGTGTCCTATCTCCTGTCCCTCTCTCATGTGTAAAGGACCAGCCTCAATGTGTCCTATCTCCTGTCCCTCTCTCTAGTGTAAAGGACCAGCCTCAATGTATCCTATCTCCTGTCCCTCTCTCATGTGTAAAGGACCAGCCTCAATGTGTCCTATCTCCTGTCCCTCTCTCTAGTGTAAAGGACCAGCCTCAATGTGTCCTATCTCCTGTCCCTCTCTCTAGTGTAAAGGACCAGCCTCAATGTGTCCTATCTCCTGTCCCTCTCTCATGTGTAAAGGACCAGCCTCAATGTGTCCTATCTCCTGTCCCTCTCTCATGTGTAAAGGACCAGCCTCAATGTGTCCTATCTCCTGTCCCTCTCTCTAGTGTAAAGGACCAGCCTCAATGTGTCCTATCTCCTGTCCCTCTCTCTAGTGTAAAGGACCAGCCTCAATGTGTCCTATCTCCTGTCCCTCTCTCTAGTGTAAAGGACCAGCCTCAATGTGTCCTATCTCCTGTCCCTCTCTCATGTGTAAAGGACCAGCCTCAATGTGTCCTATCTCCTGTCCCTCTCTCTAGTGTAAAGGACCAGCCTCAATGTGTCCTATCTCCTGTCCCTCTCTCATGTGTAAAGGACCAGCCTCAATGTGTCCTATCTCCTGTCCCTCTCTCATGTGTAAAGGACCAGCCTCAATGTGTCCTATCTCCTGTCCCTCTCTCTAGTGTAAAGGACCAGCCTCAATGTGTCCTATCTCCTGTCCCTCTCTCTAGTGTAAAGGACCAGCCTCAATGTGTCCTATCTCCTGTCCCTCTCTCATGTGTAAAGGACCAGCCTCAATGTGTCCTATCTCCTGTCCCTCTCTCTAGTGTAAAGGACCAGCCTCAATGTGTCCTATCTCCTGTCCCTCTCTCATGTGTAAAGGACCAGCCTCAATGTGTCCTATCTCCTGTCCCTCTCTCTAGTGTAAAGGACCAGCCTCAATGTGTCCTATCTCCTGTCCCTCTCTCATGTGTAAAGGACCAGCCTCAATGTGTCCTATCTCCTGTCCCTCTCTCTAGTGTAAAGGACCAGCCTCAATGTGTCCTATCTCCTGTCCCTCTCTCATGTGTAAAGGACCAGCCTCAATGTGTCCTATCTCCTGTCCCTCTCTCTAGTGTAAAGGACCAGCCTCAATGTGTCCTATCTCCTGTCCCTCTCTCTAGTGTAAAGGACCAGCCTCAATGTGTCCTATCTCCTGTCCCTCTCTCATGTGTAAAGGACCAGCCTCAATGTGTCCTATCTCCTGTCCCTCTCTCTAGTGTAAAGGACCAGCCTCAATGTGTCCTATCTCCTGTCCCTCTCTCTATTGTAAAGGACCAGCCTCAATGTGTCCTATATCCTGTCCCTCTCTCATGTGTAAAGGACCAGCCTCAATGTGTCCTATCTCCTGTCCCTCTCTCATGTGTAAAGGACCAGCCTCAATGTGTCCTATCTCCTGTCCCTCTCTCTAGTGTAAAGGACCAGCCTCAATGTGTCCTATCTCCTGTCCCTCTCTCTAGTGTAAAGGACCAGCCTCAATGTGTCCTATCTCCTGTCCCTCTCTCATGTGTAAAGGACCAGCCTCAATGTGTCCTATCTCCTGTCCCCTCTCTCTAGTGTAAAGGACCAGCCTCAATGTGTCCTATCTCCTGTCCCTCTCTCTAGTGTAAAGGACCAGCCTCAATGTGTCCTATCTCCTGTCCCTCTCTCTAGTGTAAAGGACCAGCCTCAATGTGTCCTATCTCCTGTCCCTCTCTCATGTGTAAAGGACCAGCCTCAATGTGTCCTATCTCCTGTCCCTCTCTCTAGTGTAAAGGACCAGCCTCAATGTGTCCTATCTCCTGTCCCTCTCTCTAGTGTAAGGGACCAGCCTCAATGTGTCCTATCTCCTGTCCCTCTCTCATGTGTAAAGGACCAGCCTCAATGTGTCCTATCTCCTGTCCCTCTCTCATGTGTAAAGGACCAGCCTCAATGTGTCCTATCTCCTGTCCCTCTCTCTAGTGTAAAGGACCAGCCTCAATGTATCCTATCTCCTGTCCCTCTCTCATGTGTAAAGGACCAGCCTCAATGTGTCCTATCTCCTGTCCCTCTCTCTAGTGTAAAGGACCAGCCTCAATGTGTCCTATCTCCTGTCCCTCTCTCTAGTGTAAAGGACCAGCCTCAATGTGTCCTATCTCCTGTCCCTCTCTCATGTGTAAAGGACCAGCCTCAATGTGTCCTATCTCCTGTCCCTCTCTCATGTGTAAAGGACCAGCCTCAATGTGTCCTATCTCCTGTCCCTCTCTCTAGTGTAAAGGACCAGCCTCAATGTGTCCTATCTCCTGTCCCTCTCTCATGTGTAAAGGACCAGCCTCAATGTGTCCTATCTCCTGTCCCTCTCTCTAGTGTAAAGGACCAGCCTCAATGTGTCCTATCTCCTGTCCCTCTCTAGTGTAAAGGACCAGCCTCAATGTGTCCTATCTCCTGTCCCTCTCTCTAGTGTAAAGGACCAGCCTCAATGTGTCCTATCTCCTGTCCCTCTCTCATGTGTAAAGGACCAGCCTCAATGTGTCCTATCTCCTGTCCCTCTCTCTAGTGTAAAGGACCAGCCTCAATGTGTCCTATCTCCTGTCCCTCTCTCTAGTGTAAGGGACCAGCCTCAATGTGTCCTATCTCCTGTCCCTCTCTCATGTGTAAAGGACCAGCCTCAATGTGTCCTATCTCCTGTCCCTCTCTCATGTGTAAAGGACCAGCCTCAATGTGTCCTATCTCCTGTCCCTCTCTCTAGTGTAAAGGACCAGCCTCAATGTATCCTATCTCCTGTCCCTCTCTCATGTGTAAAGGACCAGCCTCAATGTGTCCTATCTCCTGTCCCTCTCTCTAGTGTAAAGGACCAGCCTCAATGTGTCCTATCTCCTGTCCCTCTCTCTAGTGTAAAGGACCAGCCTCAATGTGTCCTATCTCCTGTCCCTCTCTCATGTGTAAAGGACCAGCCTCAATGTGTCCTATCTCCTGTCCCTCTCTCATGTGTAAAGGACCAGCCTCAATGTGTCCTATCTCCTGTCCCTCTCTCTAGTGTAAAGGACCAGCCTCAATGTGTCCTATCTCCTGTCCCTCTCTCTAGTGTAAAGGACCAGCCTCAATGTGTCCTATCTCCTGTCCCTCTCTCATGTGTAAAGGACCAGCCTCAATGTGTCCTATCTCCTGTCCCTCTCTCTAGTGTAAAGGACCAGCCTCAATGTGTCCTATCTCCTGTCCCTCTCTCATGTGTAAAGGACCAGCCTCAATGTGTCCTATCTCCTGTCCCTCTCTCTAGTGTAAAGGACCAGCCTCAATGTGTCCTATCTCCTGTCCCTCTCTCATGTGTAAAGGACCAGCCTCAATGTGTCCTATCTCCTGTCCCTCTCTCATGTGTAAAGGACCAGCCTCAATGTGTCCTATCTCCTGTCCCTCTCTCTAGTGTAAAGGACCAGCCTCAATGTGTCCTATCTCCTGTCCCTCTCTCTAGTGTAAAGGACCAGCCTCAATGTGTCCTATCTCCTGTCCCTCTCTCATGTGTAAAGGACCAGCCTCAATGTGTCCTATCTCCTGTCCCTCTCTCTAGTGTAAAGGACCAGCCTCAATGTGTCCTATCTCCTGTCCCTCTCTCATGTGTAAAGGACCAGCCTCAATGTGTCCTATCTCCTGTCCCTCTCTCATGTGTAAAGGACCAGCCTCAATGTGTCCTATCTCCTGTCCCTCTCTCTAGTGTAAAGGACCAGCCTCAATGTGTCCTATCTCCTGTCCCTCTCTCATGTGTAAAGGACCAGCCTCAATGTGTCCTATCTCCTGTCCCTCTCTCTAATGTAAAGGACCAGCCTCAATGTGTCCTATCTCCTGTCCCTCTCTCATGTGTAAAGGACCAGCCTCAATGTGTCCTATCTCCTGTCCCTCTCTCTAGTGTAAAGGACCAGCCTCAATGTGTCCTATCTCCTGTCCCTCTCTCTAGTGTAAAGGACCAGCCTCAATGTGTCCTATCTCCTGTCCCTCTCTCATGTGTAAAGGACCAGCCTCAATGTGTCCTATCTCCTGTCCCTCTCTCTAGTGTAAAGGACCAGCCTCAATGTGTCCTATCTCCTGTCCCTCTCTCTAGTGTAAAGGACCAGCCTCAATGTGTCCTATCTCCTGTCCCTCTCTCATGTGTAAAGGACCAGCCTCAATGTGTCCTATCTCCTGTCCCTCTCTCTAGTGTAAAGGACCAGCCTCAATGTGTCCTATCTCCTGTCCCTCTCTCTAGTGTAAAGGACCAGCCTCAATGTGTCCTATCTCCTGTCCCTCTCTCATGTGTAAAGGACCAGCCTCAATGTGTCCTATCTTCTGTCCCTCTCTCATGTGTAAAGGACCAGCCTCAATGTGTCCTATCTCCTGTCCCTCTCTCTAGTGTAAAGGACCAGCCTCAATGTGTCCTATCTCCTGTCCCTCTCTCTAGTGTAAAGGACCAGCCTCAATGTGTCCTATCTCCTGTCCCTCTCTCATGTGTAAAGGACCAGCCTCAATGTGTCCTATCTCCTGTCCCTCTCTCTAGTGTAAAGGACCAGCCTCAATGTGTCCTATCTCCTGTCCCTCTCTCATGTGTAAAGGACCAGCCTCAATGTGTCCTATCTCCTGTCCCTCTCTCTAGTGTAAAGGACCAGCCTCAATGTGTCCTATCTCCTGTCCCTCTCTCATGTGTAAAGGACCAGCCTCAATGTGTCCTATCTCCTGTCCCTCTCTCTAGTGTAAAGGACCAGCCTCAATGTGTCCTATCTCCTGTCCCTCTCTCATGTGTAAAGGACCAGCCTCAATGTGTCCTATCTCCTGTCCCTCTCTCATGTGTAAAGGACCAGCCTCAATGTGTCCTATCTCCTGTCCCTCTCTCTAGTGTAAAGGACCAGCCTCAATGTGTCCTATCTCCTGTCCCTCTCTCTAGTGTAAAGGACCAGCCTCAATGTGTCCTATCTCCTGTCCCTCTCTCATGTGTAAAGGACCAGCCTCAATGTGTCCTATCTCCTGTCCCTCTCTCTAGTGTAAAGGACCAGCCTCAATGTGTCCTATCTCCTGTCCCTCTCTCATGTGTAAAGGACCAGCCTCAATGTGTCCTATCTCCTGTCCCTCTCTCTAGTGTAAAGGACCAGCCTCAATGTGTCCTATCTCCTGTCCCTCTCTCTAGTGTAAAGGACCAGCCTCAATGTGTCCTATCTCCTGTCCCTCTCTCATGTGTAAAGGACCAGCCTCAAAGTGTCCCATCTCCTGTCCCTCTCTGTAGTGTAAAGGACCAGCCTTTCTATGTTTGTATCTTTCTATGTTTGTATCATTGTATCTTTGTATCATTGTATCTTTCTATGTTTGTATCATTGTGTCTTTGTGTGTTTGTATCATTGTATCTTTCTATGTTTGTATGTTTCTATGTTTCTATGTTTGTATCGTATCTTTGTATCATGGTATCTTTATCATTGTATCATTGTATCATTGTATCATTGTATCATTGGATCTTTCTATGTTTGTATAATTGTATCTTTCTATGTTTGTATCTTTGTATGTTTGTATCATTGTATCTTTGTATGTTTGTATCATTGTATCTTTCTATGTTTGTTTCATTGTATCTTTCTATGTTTGTATCATTGTATCTTTCTATGTTTGTATCATTGTATCTTTCTATGTTTGTATCATTGTATCTTTCTATGTTTGTATCATTGTATCTTTCTATGTTTGTATCATTGTATCTTTCTATGTTTGTTTCATTGTATCTTTCTATGTTTGTATCATTGTATCTTTCTATGTTTGTATCATTGTATCTTTCTATGTTTGTATCATTGTATCTTTCTATGTTTGTATCATTGTATCTTTCTATGTTTGTATCATTGTATCTTTGCATCATCATCCAAACCTTGGTAAACATGTGTACTGCACACAGAGTGCATTACTCACACACACCTTGTAAAGTAACCCCCCCCCCTGGACATGTTGAGTCTGCTCTTCACAACACACATCCATCCATCCTTAGCAATTACCCTCTCCATCTCATTCTCTGTAGATCTACACACACATACACACATACACACACACACACACACACACACACAATGTAATCAGCCAGATATATTTAGCAGACTGACTCAGGGAAGAGGGGGAAGAGAACAGTAGTAATGGGATTTGTGTTGGAATACAATCTTTGTTTAATGTAGTTATGGTGTGACTGGGATGCAGGATAAATCATCATTAGTAGAGACTGGGGGTCCCAGGTTCAACAGCAACCTGATTAGCTGCCTTTTAACGTGATGTTACATCACACAGCTAATGGCTGAGCTGGGACGGAGCTGGGAAACATCAATCACTATGGAGGAGGAGTTACCTACCTTACACTGGTGGAGAGATACATCAATCACTATGGAGGAGGAGTTACCTACCTTAACTGGTGGAGAGATACATCAATCACAATGGAGGAGTTACAGATACATCAATTACCTACCTGATTATACTGCTGGAGAAGAAATACACTGGGACTGACACTTACACACACACACACACATGCATACACATACACACACACACACAAACACACCCCCATACACACACACACACAAACACACTCTCAGACCATGAGAAAAAATATTCTCTGGTCTGATGAAACCAAGATTGAACTCTTTGGTCTGAATGCCAAGTGTCACGTCTGGAGGAATCCTGGCACCATCCCTACGGTAAAGCATGGTGGTGGCAGCATCATGCTGTGGGGATGTATTTCAGCAGCAGGGACAGGGAGACTAGTCAGGATCAAGGGAAAGATGAACGGAGCAAAGTACAGAGAGATCCATGATGGAAACCTGCTCCAGAGCACTCAGGACATCAGCCTGGGGGCGATGGTTCACCTTCCAACAGGACAACGACCCTAAGCACACAGCCAAGACAATGCAGGAGTGGCTTCGGGACAAGTCTCTTAATGTCCTTGAGTGGCCCAGCCAGAGCGTGGACTGGAGAGACCTGAAAATAGCTGAGCAGCGACGCTCCCCATCCAACCTGACAGAGCTAGAGAGGATCTGCAGAGAAGAATGGGAGAAACTCCCCAAATACAGGTGTGCCAAGCTTGTAGCGTCAAACCCAAGAATAATCGAGTCTGTAATTGCTGCCAAAGGTGCTTCAACAAAGTTCTGAGTAAAAGGTCTGAATACTTCTGTAAATCTGATATTTCCGGGGTTTTTTCTATAAACCAGTTTTTGCTTTGCCATTATGGGGTATTGTGTGTAGATTGATGAGGGAAAAAACGATTTAATCAATTTTAGAATGAGGCTAAATGTAACAAAATGTGGAAAAAGTCAAGGGATCTGAATACTTTCTGAATGCACTATACTATGGCACTGTAATATAACAGAGAGCTTGGGGAAGAGAGAGAGAGACAACATATGTACACACCAGAGGAGGACTATAGGAGGACAGGCTCATTCTATAGCTTCTCCCACTAGCCTCCTCTGATACACACACACACACACACACACACACACACACACACACACACACACACACACACACACACATAACACTCACACACACACCAGTGACCATAGACACACACAAGCATAAACACACAGAAGCACACAGACACACACCCTCTCCCTCACACACACACACACACAAAGACACACACACAAACAGACAGAAATACACACACACACACACCCAGTGTGTGACTTCCTGGGGATTATCTCTGTTGTTAGTTTCTGCATGGCTTGGCCCGTCTCATTTCCTGCTCAGCGTCCACTCTACATGGGACACACATGCTTGCTCATGGTCACACACACACACACACATGCTCATGTTCACACACACACAAGAACACACGCATGCATTTACACACTTGTATTTCTGTTCAGTAAGTGGAAATGAAAAACCAAATGTGGTTCAGGGTTTGGAATTGGGTCTGGCTCAGAGCACCTGCTCCGAACGTTCTCAGACACACACACACATTCTCAGAGAGAGAGAGAAGAGTCTCAGACCAAACGGAGCGCTTCTGATCGCTCCTAGAAAGAGCTAGTGTTAGCGCTGCGGCTCCGCGGTCCATTCATTATGCATAAGGTGCGCTACCTATTTTTAGTGAGAGGGTCGCTAGCATCTTGCCAGGAAGGTAATACACAACTTAATTTTTCAGCTGGGATGAATCACTGTTGTTGTGACAAAGAGAGTGTGCAGTCGTTTCTATGGAGATTAGTGGGAGTTAAACAGTTACCTCCCTCAGAAGCTGTACATTTTCAACAGAAGAGAGAGAGAGAAAAAGAGAGAGAGAGAGAGAGAGAGAGAGAGAGAGAGAGAGAGAGAGAGAGAGAGAGAGAGAGAGAGAGAGAGAGAGAGAGAGAGAAAGAGAGAGAAAGAGAGAGAAAGAGAGAGAGAGATACCCGCTAATTATCAAAATCCAGAAAAGAGCCGTTAAATTCTATAACCACTTAAAAGGAACCAATTCCCAAACCTTCCATAACAAAGCCATCACCTACAGAGAGATTCACTTGGAGAAGAGTCCCCTAAACAAGCTGGTCCTGGGGCTCTGTTCACAAACACAAACAGACCCCACAGAGCCCCAGGACAGTAACACAATTAGACCCAACCAAATCATGAGAAAACAAAAAGAGAATTACTTGACACATTGGAAATAATTTACAAAAAAACTGAGCAAACTAGAATGCTATTTGGCCCTAACAGAGAGTACACAGTGGCAGAATACCTAACCACTGTGACTGACCCAAAATTAAGGAAATCTTTGACTATGTACAGACTCAGTGAGCATAGCCTTGCTATTGAGAAAGGCCGCCGTAGGCAGACCTGGCTCTCAAGAGAAGACAGGCTATGTGCACACTGCCCACAAAATGAGGTGGAAACTGAGCTGCGCTTCCTAACCTCCTGCCAAATGTATGACCATATTAGAGACACATATTTCCCTCAGATTACACAGATCCACAAAGAATTAGAAAACAAACCCAATTTCGATAAACTCCCATATCTACTGGGTGAAATACCACAGTGTGCCATCACAGCAGCAAGATTTGTGCCCTTTTGCCACAAGAAAAGAACAAACACCATTGTAAATACAACCCAAATTTATGTTTATTTATTTTCCCATTTGTACTTTAACTATTTGTACATTGTTATAACACTGTACAGTGCCTTGCAAATGTATTCATACCCCTTGGTGTTTTTCCTATTTGTTGCTTTACAACCTGTAATTTAAATGGATTTTTATTTTTATTTCATGTAATGGACATATACAAAATAGTCAAAATTGGTGAAGTGAAATGAAAAACATAACTTGTTTCAAAATATTCTAAAAAATAAATAACGGAAAAGTGGTGCGTGCATATGTATTCACCCCCTTTGCTATGAAGCCCCTAAATAAGATCTGGTGCAACCAATTACCTTCAGAAGTCACATAATTAGTTAAATAAAGTCCATCTGTGTGCAATCTAAGTGTCACATGATCTGTCACATGATCTCAGTATATATACACCTGTTCTGAAAGGCCCAGAGTCTGCAACACCACTAAGCAAGGGGCACCACGAAGCAAGCAGCACCATGAAGACCAAGGAGCTCTCCAAACAGGTCAGGGACAAAGTTGTGGAGAAGTACAGATCAGGGTTGGGTTTTAAAAAATATATGAAACTTTGAACATCCCACGGAGCACCATTAAATCCATTATTAATAAATGGAAAGAATATGGCACCACAACAAACCTGCCAAGTGAGGGCCGCCCACCAAAACTCATGGACCAGACAAGGAGGGCATTAATCAGAGAGGCAACAAAGAGACCAAAGATAACCCTGAAGGAGCTGCAAAGCTCCACAGCATAGATTGGAATATCTGTTAATAGGACCACTTTAAGCCGTACACTCCACAGAGCTGGGCTCTACGGAAGAGTGGCCAGAAAAAAGCCATTGCTTAAAGTAAAGAAAAAAAATAAGCCAAAAGGCATGTGGGAGACTCCCCAAACATATGGAAGAAGGTACTCTGGTCAGATCAGACTAAAATTGAGCTTTTTGGCCATCAAGGAAACTGCTTTGTCTGGCGCAAACCCAACACCTCTCATCACCCCAAGAACACCATCCCCACAGTGAAGCGTGGTGGTGGCAGCATCGTGCTGTGGGGATGTTTTTCATCGGCAGGGACTGGGAAACTGGTCAGAATTGAAGGATGATGGATGGCGCTAAATACAGGGAAACTCTTGAGGGAAACCTGTTTCAGTCTTCCCGAGATTTGAGACTGGGATGGATATTCACCTTCCAGCAGGACAATGACCCTAAGCATACTGTTAAAGCAACACTCAAGTGGTTTAAGGGGAAACATTTAAATGTCTTGGAATGGCCTAGTCAAAGCCCAGACCTCAATTCAATTGAGAATCTGTGGTATGACTTAAAGATTGCTGTACAGCAGCGGAACCCATCCAACTTGAAGGAGCTGGAGCAGTTTTGCCTTGAAGAATGGGCAAAAATCCCAGTGGCTAGATGTGCCAAGCTTAGAGAGACATACCCCAAGAGACTTGCAGCTGTAATTGCTGCAAAAGGTGGCTCTACAAAGTATTGACTTTGGGGGGGTGAATACTTATGCACACTCAAGTTTTCTGTTTTTTTTTACTTATTTCTTGTTTGTTTCACAAAAAAAATATATTTGCATCTTCAAAGTGGTAGGCATGTTGTGTAAATCAAATGAAACAAACCCCCCAAAAAATACATTTTCATTCCAGGTTGTAAGGCAACAAAATATGAAAAATGCCAAGGGGGGTGAATACTTTCGCAAGCCACTGTATATATACATAATATGGCATTTGAAATGTCTTTATTCTTTTGGAACTTCTGAGTGTAATGTTTACTGTTAATTTTTATTGTTTATTTCACTTTTGTTTACTATCTACTTCACTTGCTTTGGCAATGTTAAAATACTTTTCCCATGCCAATAAAGACCTTAAATTGAATTGAATTGAATTGAGAGAGAAAGAGAGAGAAAGAGCGAGAGAAATAAAGAGAGAGAGAGAGAGATAGCATGCAATTGTTCTAATGAACAAAGTTAGGAGTTCCCATGCAGCTCAACAGAGATGATCATATCACTTGTTTTTCTCCTCTGTTGTTCTTCTTTGATGTTTACGGATAAACTGCTGAACTAGCGCTTTGAGACTTCACACACACCCCGCCATGTAATTCATTGTGTTGAACCAGAGAAAATGTCAATAAACAGTTTCCCCGTCCAGAGCCTGGAAAACAAACTGCTTCCCGTGGTTCTCACTGCCATGGGCCTAACACACACACACACTAACACCCACACACACACACACCGATACACACCCACAGGTACACAGACACAGACACAATCTCACACACACACACAAGTACACTGTGAGGTTAATGTGCCATGGAGAGCCCCTGCCTCATTTTGCTGGTGTCTGCATATGTACCCCAGCCTAATGCTTTGGTGTAGCTCTCTAGCAGGCTAGCATCGCTGTAGAAATAATACTTTGGTCTAGCACACTAGCAGGTTAGCAGGCTAGCATCGCTGTAGAAATAATACTTTGGTCTAGCACACTAGCAGGTTAGCAGGCTAGCATCGCTGTATAAATAATACTTTGGTCTAGCACACTAGCAGGTTAGCAGGCTAGCGTCGCTGTAGAAATAATACTTTGGTCTAGCACACTAGCAGGTTAGCAGGCTAGCATCGATGTGGAAATAATACTTTGGTCTAGCACACTAGCAGGTTAGCAGGCTAGCATCGCTGTAGAAATAATACTTTGGTCTAGCACACTAGCAGGTTAGCAGGCTAGCATCGCTGTAGAAATAATACTTTGGTCTAGCACACTAGCAGGTTAACATGCTAGCATCACTGTAGAATACGGCCTAGTACATCACTGGGGCCAAGCTTCCTGCCATCCAGGACCTCTATACCAGGCGGTGTCAGAGGAAGGCCCTAAAAATCGCCAAAGACTCCAGCCACCCTAGTCATAGACTGTTCTCTCTGCTACCCCACGGCAAGCGGTACCAGAGTGCCAAGTCTAGGTCCAAAAGGCTTCTTAACAGCTTCTACCCCTAAACCATAAAACTGCTGAACAGGTAATCAAATGGCTACACACACTATTTACATTGACCCCCCCTTTTTTAACACTGCTGCTACTCGCTGTTTATTATCTATTATCTATGCATAATCTCTTTACATGTACATATTACCTCAATTACCTCGACTAACCTGTACCCCCGCACATTGACTCAATACCGGCTCTTTTATTTTTTACTTTAGTTTATTTAGTAAATATTTTTCTTAACTCTTTCTTAAAACTGCATTGTTGGTTAAGGGCTTGTAAGTAAGCATTTCATGGTGTCATGACTTGCCCTTATGGGTTGAGGATCAAAGATTCCAGCTAGGCAAAGGTTTGAACTTTCTCTTCCTTGCCATTAAGTATTGGGAGAAAGGACCCATTTGTTAACAAAGGAAGTCTTCCCGACAAAACTCCAACATCCAAAAGTGGACAATGAAACAACATTCCTACTTAAAATAATGTGGGAAATGGTTGGTGGGGACTTAAAGAACAATCATGTCAAATTCGTTACTATGTTGTGATGTCATTAAAGACAGTGGAACAACATAACTGTATCTCTGGGGGGTACACTTCCCAGTTATGAGGTTTGCATCTATTTGTTGTATAAAACGAATTATTAAGTATAATAATACTTTTGTGAAGATAACAATGTGATTTTTGCATTCTAGATGAGATTATTGATTTCCATATTGATTTGTTCTCAGTCAGTGGCCACGCCCAGATGAGCACAAACATAATGGAACGCCCTTTTATCCCGAGTGCATAAAAAGCCTTGAAAAACAAATCAACCTTTAGACCAGCAGACGTGGAGCGTGAGCTAAACGTTGCAAATGGTTGAATTTCTTCCAGACCAGCAAGCCCCACGGCTTAAAATGGTTGACACTCTACAAGACCAAGAAGCGTGAAGCTGAAGCTACACATTACAAAATGGTTAGACTAGAAAGACCAGAAAACGTGAGACGTTAGTCCACACGTTTGAAATGGAGAAACTCTGAAACCCTCAACCTCTACACGAGGTGAAGAAAAAGACAATGCACTAGGCCATATCATCTCAGTCTGCAGCTGGCATGTATAGGCGTCTAGAGAACTTTCACTAAAGACACGAAGTGGGAAGGACAATCCCTCTCAGACAACCGCTGGTACATCTGAAGTATCCATTCTAACCACTACTATGACCAGAAACTCTACCAAGGACATTGGGATCTCTGGTGGGCAAACCAACGTCCTACCTAATCAACTCAACTATCGAGGACAGCAACACGTACAGTTGAAGTCGGAAGTTTAAATACACTTAGGTTGAAGTTATTAAAACTCGTTTTTCAACCACTCCACAAATTTCTTGTTAACAAACTATAGTTTTGGCAAGTCGGTTAGGACATCTACTTTGTGCAAATTGTTTACAGACAGATTATTTAACTTATAATTCACTGTATCACAATTCCAGTGGGTCAGAAGCTTACATACACTAAGTTGACTGTGCCTTTAAACAGCTTCTGATAGGCTAATTGACATAATTTGAATCAATTGGAGGTGTACCTGTGGATGTATTTGAAGGCCTACCTTCAAACTCAGTGCCTCTTTGCTTGACATCATGGGAAAATCTAAAGAAATCAGCCAAGACCTCAGAAAAATAATTGTAGACCTCCACAAGTCTGGTTCATCCTTCGGAGCAATTTCCAAACACCTGAAGGTACCACGTTCATCTGCACAAACAATAGTACGCAAGAGTAAACACCATGGGACCACGCAGCATTCTTAACGCTCAGGAAGGAGACGTGTTCTGTCTCCTAGAGATGAACGTACTTTGGTGCGAAAAGTGCAAATCAATCCCAGAACAACAGCAAAGGACCTTGTGAAGATGCTGGAGGAAACAGGTACAAAAGTATCTATATCCACAGTAAAAACGAGTCCTAACATCGACATAACCTGAAAGGCCACTCAGCAAGGAAGAAGCCACCATCCCAACCGTGAAGCACGGGGGTGGCAGCATCATTTTGTGGGGGTGCTTTGCTGCAGGAGGGACTGGTGCACTTCACAAAATAGATGGCATCATGAGAAAGGAAAATTATGTGGATATATTGAAGCAACATCTCAAGACATCAGTCAGGAAGTTAAAGCTTGGTCGCAACTAGGTCTTCCAAATGGACAATGACCCCAAGCATACTTCCAAAGTTGTGGCAAAACGGCTTAAGGACAACAAAGTCAAGGTATTGGAGTGGCCATCACAAAGCCCTGACATCAATCCTATAGAAAGTTTGTGGGCAGAACTGAAAAAGTGTGTGTGAGCAAGGAGGCCTACAAACCTGACTCAGTTACACCAGCTCTGTCATGAGGAATGGGCCAGAATTCACCCAACTTATTGTGGGAAGCTTGTGGAAGGCTACCCGAAATGTTTGACCCAAGTTAAACAATGTAAAGACAATGCTACCAAATACTAATTGAGTGTATGTAAACGTCTGACCCACTGGGAATGTGATGAAAGAAATAAAAGCTGAAATAAATCATTCTCTCTACTATTATTCTGACATTCACATTCTTAAAATAAAGTTGTGATCCTAACTGACCTAAAACAGGGAATGTTTACTAGAATTAATTCCAGGAATTGTGAAAAACTGAGTTTAAACGTATTTGGCTAAGGTGTATGTAAACTTCCGACTTCAACTGTAAATGCATGTTGCATTTCTAATCCGAATGAGCGTTATTAGGATGCATAAGTATTATGATTACTGTGAGCGTAGTTTCCAAAGTAACCGCAACAGTTTGAATCTCTGTCTCTCCCTTCCATACTGACCCCTCCTTCCCCTAACCAAGCAGTCATGCTAGTGTTAGTCCAGTCCACTAGGGACCTGTTTTCATTGTATTACGTTAGTAATCAATAACCTATGTGTGTTTGTATTGTGTTATTATTTAGTTAGTTAGTAAATACATAATTAAGCCAATTTGTGTATTGCTGATTCATCAATGAGGTTAGGTTTCTTACAGGTTCAATGGATTATGCAACGTTCAGAATGAGACTGATAAAAGGTCATTATTGAATAAGTGACTGTTATCGATATATATAACATATATATCTTCTAAGAGTTTAATTCGGGAGATGGTAACTCGTTAAACAACTTCTTCCGTGGTGCCCCAAATTCCTAATTAGTTAATTGAAACATGATTAATTTAATCGAGTGACAATTAAACATAGTTAGGTGATTCAATTAATAACAGTCATACATTAAAGTAAGTCACATCACAACAATGGTAAGGTCTAGACCTGTTGTATTTGGCGCATGTGACAAATAATGTTTGATTTTATTTGATTTTAACAGGCTAGCATCACTGTAGAATGGATGCTTTGGTCTAGCTCTCTTTCAGGCTAACAGGCTAGCATCGCTGTAGAATGAATGCTTTAGTCTCTCTCTAGAAGGCTAACAGGCTAGCATCGCTGTAGAATGAATGCTTTAGTCTCTCTCTAGAAGGCTAACAGGCTAGCATCGCTGTAGAATGAATGCTTTAGTCTCTCTCTAGAAGGCTAACAGGCTAACATCGCTGTAGAATGAATGCTTTAGTCTAGCTCTCTAGCAGGCTAACAGGCTAGCATTTAATTCGGTGGCTAACATATCCACAGGTGTAGATCTTGCTGTGAAATGCTTACTTAAATGCCATTAACCAACAATGCAGAGTAAGAAAATATTTGCTAAATAAACTAAAGTAAAAAAAGTAACACAATAAAATAACAATAACGAGGCTATATACAGGGGGTACCGGTACCGAGTCAATGTGCGGGGGTAAGGGTTAGTCGAGGTAATTGAGGTCATATGTACATGTAGGTAGTGGTAAAGTGACTATGCATAGATAATAAACAGCGACTAGCAGCAGCGTAAATAAGGGGGTCAAAGCAAATAGTCCGGGTAGTCATTCGATTAACTGTTCAGCAGTCTTATGGATTGGGGGTAGAAGCTGTTAGCAAGCCTTTTGGACGTAGACTTGGCGCTCCGGTACCTCTTGTGTGGTAGCAGAGAGTAACTAAACCACACTAAACCACAGCCCTCAGGACACTGCCTACTTGGAAACTAGAACTCAGAAACGCAAGCTTGCTTTAAAAAAAAGAATTTCTTCTGCTATTGAAAGTGCCATATATAATTCAGTAGAATTTGAATGAATATTTTAAAAAATATTCATCGAAGGAAAGGGAGCTTTGAAAAATGCAATGCATATTTATCGGCAGATTTGAGATGGAGCGACGGTTTGCGAATGTAAATATGAGAATTTATACAGATGGCGTGTGTGTGTGTTTGTGTTCGTGTGTGTGTCTGTTTGAAATTTAAATAGTAGCATATACTCACATGGGTTCACAGCTATTAACATCTACTGACCGATGCAGGGATAAAGACAGAGAGAGAAAAGGAGTGATGAAAAAGGGATAAGAGTAGATGAAACGGAGGGATGAGACGGGAGGTGGAAAAAAGAGAATGTTTTGGAAATGATATGAATATGAAACCCCATCTTCCTCCACATTTGTGTGTGTGTGTGTTTGTGTTTGTGTGTGTGTGTGTGTGTGTGTGTGTGTATGTGCCTTGTCTGCCCTCTCAGGAGAGTCTTTGTGTATAGATAGATGTGAAGTGTCTGTCCTGTGTAGAGAGGCTAGGTCCCTTCTCTTCTCCCTTCCATCCATCCCTCCTTTTATCATGAGCCTATGAACCAGAGTTACACTGTTAGCACTGAGGCGGTGTGCCCTAGTAGGAAGACCATTGTGTGCAGCTCACCCTGCGCTATCAGCTCCAATATAAATAACATGAGCAAGTCTACTTCTGATAAGCTTCCCAGTAAAGCATTAAAAACAATCAAGCAACCCAGAAAAGTGCTAGAAATAGCCCATATTAACATACGCAGCCTGAGAAACAAGGTTCATGAAGTCAATAACTTGCTTGTAACAGATGACATTCATATTCTGACTATCTCTGAAACTCACTTAGATAATACCTTTGATGATACAGTGGTACCAATACATGGTTATAACATCTACAGAAAAGACAGAAATGCCAACGGGGGCGGTGTTGTGGTCTATATTCAGAACCACATTCCTGTAAAGCTTAGAGACGATCTCATGTTAAATACTGTTGAAGTAATATGGCTACAGGTTCATCTGCCTCACCTAAAGCCCATTCTTGTGGGAAGCTGCTATAGACCACCAAGTGCTAACAGTCAGTATCTGGATAATATGTGTGAAATGCTTGGTAATGTACAGTTGAAGTCGGAAGTTTACATACACCTTAGCCAAACGTGCAGGAGCTTGCAGGGATGTGTAGTTTTGCATGATGTCTACTTTGATGCTAATTAGCATTTTTAGGATCTGAGAGTAAATAGAGCCGAATACACTTGAAGTAGGAGTTTATATACACCTTAGCCAAATACATTTAAACTCAGTTTTTCACAATTCCTGACTTTTAATCCTAGTAAACATTCCCTGCCATAGGTCAGTTAGGATCACCACTTTATTTTAAGAATGTGAAATGTCAGAATAATAGAAGAGAGAATTATTTATTTAAGCTTTTATTTATTTCATCACATTCCCAGTGGGTCAGAAGTTTACATACACTCAATTAGTATTTGGTAGCATTGCCTTTAAATAGTTTAACTTGGGTCAAACATTTCGGGTAGCCTTCCACAAGCTTCCCACAATAAGTAGGGTGAATTTTGGCCCATTCCTCCTGACAGAGCTGGTGTAACTGAGTCAGGTTTGTAGGCCTCCTTGCTCGCACACGCTTTTTCAGTTCTGCCCACAACATTTCTATAGAATTGAGGTCAGGGCTTTATGATGGCCACTCCAATACCTTGACTTTGTTGTCCTTGAGCCATTTTGCCACAACGTTGGAAGTATGCTTGGGGTCATTGTCCATTTGGAAGACCCATTTGCGACCAAGCTTTAACTTCCTGACTGATGACTTGAGATGTTGCTTCAATATATCCACATAATTTTCCTTCCTCATGATGCAATCTATTTTGTGAAGTGCACCAGTCCCTCCTGCAGCAAAGCACCCCCACAACATGATGCTGCCACCCCCGTGCTTCACGGTTGGAATGGTGTTCTTCGGCTTGCAAGCTCCCCCTTTTTCCTCTAAACATAACTATGGTCATTATGGCCAAACAGTTCTATTTTTGTTTCATCAGACCAGAGGACATTTCTCCAAAAAGTGCGATCTTTGTCCCCATGTGCAGTTGCAAACCGTAGTCTGACTTTTTTATGGCGGTTTTGAAGCAGTGGCTTCTTCCTTGCTGAGTGGCCTTTCAGGTTATGTTGATATAGGACTCGTTTTACTGTGGATATAGATACTTATGTATCTGTTTCGTCCAGCATCTTCACAAGGTCCTTTGCTGTTGTTCTGGGATTGATTTGCACTTTTCACACCAAAGTACGTTCATCTCTAGGAGACAGAACGCGTCTCCTTCCTGACTGGTATGACGGCTGCGTGGTCCCATGGTGTTTATACTTGCGTACTATTGTTTGTACAGATGAACGTGGTACCTTCAGGTAAACTTCTGACCCACTGGAATTGTGATACAGTGAATTATAAGGGAAATAATCTGTCTGTAAACAATTGTTGGAAAAATTATTTGTGTCATGCAATTAAATAGATGTCCTAACCGACTTGCCAAAACTGTTCTTTGTTAACAAGAAATTTGTGGAGTGGTTGAATAACAAGTTTTAATGACTCCAACCTAAGTGTATGTAAACTTCTGACTTCAACTGCATGTGATATCATCAGAGAAGTATATTTTCTGGGTAATTTAAATATTGACTGGCTCTCATCAAGCTGCCCACTCAAGAAAAAACTTCAAACTGTAACCTACCAGGGTATTTACAAACAGCACAGGAATGAAATCATCAACATGTATTGATCACATCTTTACTAATGCTGCAGAAATTTGCTTTAAAGCAGTATCCAAATCCATAGGATGCAGTGATCACAATATAGTAGCCATATCTAGGAAAACCAAAGTTCCAAAGGCTGGGCCTAATATAGTGTATAAGAGGTCAAACTATACATTTTGTAGTGATTCATATGTTGATGATGTAAAAAATATTTGCTGGTCTGTGGTGTGTAATGAGGAGCAACCAGACACTGCACTTGACACATTTATGAAATTGCTTATTCCAGTTACTAATAAGCACACACCCATTAAGAAAATGACTGTACAAACGGTTAAATCCAGGGGATTAATGAGGAATTTAATAATGGTATGGTTGAGAGGGATGAGGCAAAAGGAATGGCAAATAAGTCTGGCTGCACAACCGTTTGGCAAACGTATTGCAAATTGAGAAATAATGTGACTAAACTGAATAAAAAGAAGAAGAAACAACACTATGAAACAAGGATAAATGACATAAACAATTATAGTAAAAAGCTTTGGCGCACCTTAAATGACATTTTGGGAAAGAAAGGCAAACTCGGCTCCATCATTCATTGAATCAGATGGCTCATTCATCACAAAACCCACTGATATTGCCAACTACTTTAATTACTTCTTAATTGGCAAGATAAGCAAACTTAGGTATGACATGCCAGCAACAAACGCTGACACTACACATCCAAGTATACAGTTGAAGTCAGAAGTCTACATACACTTAGGTTGGAATCATTAAAACTAGTTTTTCAATCACTCCACACATTTCTTGTTAACAAACTATAGTTTTGGCAAGTCGGTTAGGAAATCTACTTTGTGTATGACACAAGTAATTTTTCCAACAATTGTTTACAGACAGATTATTTCACTTATAATTCACTGTTTCACAATTCCAGTGGGTCAGAAGTTTACATACACTAAGTTGACTGTGCCTTTAAACAGCATGGAAAATTCTTCTGATAGGCTAATTGACATCATTTGAGTCAATTGGAGGTGTACCTGTGGATGTATTTCAAGGCCTACTTTCAAACTCAGTGCCTCTTTGCTTGACATCATGGGAAAATCAAAAGAAATCAGCCAAGACCTCAGAAAATAGTTTGTAGACCTCTACAAGTCTGGTTCATCCTTGGGAGCAATTTCCAAACGCCTGAAGGTACCACGTTCATCTGTACAAACAATAGTATGCAAGTATAAACACCATGGGACCACGCAGCCGTCATACCGCTCAGGAAGGAGACACATTGTGTCTCCTAGAGATGAACGTACTTTGGTGCAAAAAGTGCAAATCAATCCCAGAACAACAGCAATGGACCTTGTGAAGATGCTGGAGGAAACAGATACAAAAGTATCTACATCCACAGTAAAACAAGTCCTATATCGACATAACCTGAAAGGCCGCTCAGCAAGGAAGAAGCCACTGCTTCAAAACCGCCATAAAAAAGCCAGACTACAGTTTGCAACTGCACATGGGGACAAAGATCGTACTTTTTGGAGAAATGTCCTCTGGTCTGATGAAACAAAAATAGAACTGTTTGGCCACAATGACCATTGTTATGTTTGGAGGAAAAAGGGGGTTGCTTGCAAGCCGAAGAACACCATCCCAACCATGAAGCACAGGGGTGGCTGTGGGGGTGCTTTGCTGCAGGAGGGACTGGTGCACTTCACAAAATACATGGCATCATGAGGAAGGAAAATTATGTGGATATATTGAAGCAACATTTCAAGACATCTGTCAGGAAGTTAAAGCTTGGTCGCAAATGGGTCTTCCAAATGGACAATGACCCCAAGCATACTTCCAAAGTTGTGGCAAAATGCTTAAGGAAAACAAAGTCAAGGTATTGGAGTGGCCATCACAAAGCCCTGACCTCAATCCTATAGAAAATGTGTGGCCAGAACTGAAAAAGCTTGTGCGAGCAAGGAGGCCTACAAACCTGACTCAGTTACACCAGCTCTGTCAGGAGGAAGGGCCAAAATTCACCCAACTTATTGTGGGAAGCTTGTGGAAGGCTACCCGAAACGTTTGACCCAAGTTAAACAATTTAAAGGCAATGCTACCAAATACTAATTGAAATACTATGTAAACTTCTGACCCACTGGGAATATGATGTAAGAAATAAAAGCTGAATTAAATCATTCTCTCTACTATTACTCTGACATTTCACATTCTTAAAATAAAGTGGTGATCCTAACTGACCTAAAACAGGGAATTTTTACTAGGATTAAATGTCAGAAATTGTGAAAGACTGAGTTTAAATGTATTTGGCTAAGGTGTAAATAAGCTTCCGACATCAACTGTATCTGACCAAATTATGAAAGACAAGAATTGTACTTTTGAATTCCGTAAAGTCAGTTTGGAAGAGGTGAAAAAAGTATTGTTGTCTATCAACAATGATAAGCCACCGGGGTCAGACAATCTGGATGGAAAATGATTGAGGATAATAGCGGATGATATTGCCACTGCTATTTGCCACATCTTCAATTTAAGTCTACTAGAAAGTATGTGCCCTCAGGCCTGGAGGGAAGCTAAAGTCATTCCGCTACCTAAGAATAGTAAAGCCCCCTTTACTGGCTCAAATAGCTGACCAATCAGCCTGTTACCAACCCTTAGTAAACTTCTGGAAGAAATGGTGTTTGACCAGATACTAAACTATTTCACAGTAAACAAACTGAGAGCAGACTTTCAGCACGCTTATAGGGAAGGACATTCAACAAGCACAGCACTTACACAAATGACTGATGTTTGACCGAGAGAAATTGATGATCAAATGATTGTGGGGGCTGACTTATTAAACTTCAGTGCAGCTTTTGACATTATCGATCATAGTCTGCTGCTGGAAAAACGTATGTGTTATGGCTTTACACCCCCTGCTATAATGTGGATAAAGAGTTACTTGTCTAACAGAACACAGAGGCTGTTCTTTAATGGAAGCCTCTCAAACATAATCCAGGTATAATCAGGAATTCCCCAGGGTAGCTGTTTAGGCCCCTTACTTTTTCCATCTTTACTAACGACATGCCACTGGCTTTGAGTAAAGCCAGTGTGTCTATGTATGCGGATGACTCAACACTATCGTCAGCTACTACAGCAACTGAAATAACTGCAACACTTAACAAAGAGCTGCAGTTAGTTTCGGAATGGGTAGCAAGGAATAAGTTAGTCCTAAATATTTCCTAAACTAAAAGCATTGTATTTGAGACAAATCATTCACCAAACCCTAAACCTCAACTACATCTCGTAATTAATAATGTGAAAATTGAGCAAGTTCAGGTGACTAAACTGCTTGGAGTAACCCTGGATTGTAAACTGTCATGGTCAAAACATATTGATACAACAGTAGCTAAGATGTGGAGAGAAGTATGTCCATAATAAAGCGCTGCTCTGCCTTCTTAACAACACTATCAACAAGGCAGGTCCTACAGGCTCTAGTTTTGTCACACCTAGACTACTGTTCAGTAGTGTGGTCAGGTGCCACAAAGAGGGACTTGGGAAAATTGCAGTTGGCTCAGAACAGGGCAGCACGGCTGGCCCTTAAAAGTACACGGAGCGCTAACATTAATGACATGCATGTCAATCTCTCATTTACATTTACATTTACATTTTAGTCATTTAGCAGACGCTCTTATCCAGAGCGACTTACAGTTAGTGAGTGCATACATTATTATTTAAAAAAAATAATAATCATACTGGCCCCCCGTGGGAAACGAACCCACAACCCTGGCGTTGCAAACGCCATGCTCTTCCAACTGAGCTACATCCCTGCCGGCCATTCCCTCCCATACCCTGGACGACGCTGGGCCAATTGTGCGCCGCCCCATGGGTCTCCCGGTCGCGGCCGGCTACGACAGAGCCTGGATTCGAACCAGGATCTCTAGTGGCACACTGCGCCACTCTCATGGCTCAAAGTGGAAGAGAGATTTACTTCATCACTACTTGTTTTTGTAAGAGGTGTTGACAAGCTGAATGTACTGAGCTGTCTGTTTAAAATATTAGCACACAGCTCGGACACCCATGCATACACCACAAGACATGCCACCAGAGGTCTCTTCACAGTCCCTAACTCCAGAACAGACTATGGGAGGCGCACAGTACTACATAGAGCCATGACTACATGGAACTCTATTCCACATCATGTAACTGATACAAGCAGTAGAATCAGATTTAAAAAACAGGTGAAAATACAGCTTGTGGAACAACAGAGACTGTGAAGAGACACACACAAAGGTACAGACACATGCATACGCACACATTGTGATATTGTTGTATGGTGGTATTAAACATTTTGTTTTGTAGATAGGTAGTGCTGTAACATTATATGATGTTCTGTTTTATCTTTTGTTTAATATGTAATGTAAGTGCTTTATTATGTTTGGACCCCAGGAAGAGGGGCGGGATGGGGATCCCTAATAAATACAAATACAAAAATAAACATCTGTAAATTTTTCTCTCTCAGAGCCACCAGAATCAGGCTTCTCCTCTCCCCTCCTCTCCCCCTCCTCTCCTCTCCTCTCCTCTCCTCTCCTCTCCTCTCCTCTCCTCTCCTCTCCTCCTCCCTCTCCCCCTCCTCTCCCCCCCTCCCTCCCTCTCCCTCCTCCTCTCCTCTCCTCCTCTCCCTCCTCTCCTCTCCTTTCCTCCTTTCCTTTCCCTTTCCTTTCCTTTCCTTTCCTTTCCTTTCCTTTCCTCTCCTCTCCTCCCTCCCTCCTCTCCTCTCCTCTCCTCTCCTCTCCTCTCCTCTCCTCTCCTCTCCTCTCCTCTCCTCTCCTCTCCCTCTCCTTTCCTTTCCTTTCCTTTCCTTTCCTCCTCTCCTCTCCTCTCCTCTCCTCTCCTCTCCTCTCCTCTCCTCTCCTCTCCTATTCCTCAATCTGACTACAGTAGAGATGGGGATCACCTTGCTTTCATTATTTCATGGTTCTTTTCAAAGTTTATTTTTAATTTCTTATTCAAGCTGGGATAAGATGAGAGGCACTGTCATGTTGTATAGTGATTAGAAGACAGGCGCAGGAATACGTATTCGGGGTTTTTATTACTCCACCCAACACAAGGTACGTCATGAAAAACGATGGGAACGAAGCCCAAAACACACACGTATATATATATATATATAGATAACACAGGGATGTAACCCAAACAAAGAGCGAGGTGTAAACCTCTAAACACACAGGACAAGACCCGTAATAACAAGAGCACAATACACGGTACTCACAAGACCAACGGACATGGGACAATAATCGACAAGGACAATGGGGAACAGAGGGCACATACATACACATACTAATCAGGGGAAATGGGAACCAGGTGTGCGTAATGAGACAAGACTGTCCGGGGTTGGTGGTAATGAACCAGGTCAGTGACGCCTAGAACACCGGTGACGTAGACCTCCAGAGCTGGTGAACGGAATGAGCAGCAGTACCGTAGGGATCCGTGACAGGCACACACACACACACACACACACACACACACACACACACACACACACACACACACACACACACACACACACACACACACACACTGATCCTTTGAGTAGCCAGACAAAGAGTAACAGAATGTAAATAAAGGAGAGTATTGCCAGTCCTCAGAAGTGTAAAGTAGGGATTGATGAAAGCATGGTGTGTTAGTCCTGTAATTCAGATGACTACAACCGTGCAGTCATTCTGATATTTCAAAGCAAAAAACAGGTTAATTGCGGAACCCAAACATATTAATTCTTGTTCAGCTGAAATTTCCATTTCGTTCAAAATAAATATATCAAGGCACATAATTTGTGCACAGAAGGTTAAAATAATTTCATGGGAAATATGACTAATTTCATGACTTTTTCATATTTTTAATTGTATTTGAGTGGGGGAAGGAGGGGGTCTGCAAGACCAGTAAAATAACATGAAATGTTACTTGTATTTCATTCTATCACTATTTCTCTTCTCTCTCTGGCCATTCTTCTTCTCTCTCTGGCCATTCTTCTTCTCCCTCTGGCCATTCTTCTTCTCTCTCTGGCCATTCTTCTTCTCTCTCTGGCCATTCTTCTTCTCTCTCTGGCCATTCTTCTTCTCTCTCTGGCCATTCTTCTCTTCTTTCTGAATAACCATTTATTTTTTTCTCTCTGTCTCTCTGTCCAGGAGCTTCTAACCACCTCAGTGGTTCTACCCTGCGACCGCCCCTGCCTCCCCCTCACAACCACCAGACCATTTCCCACCACCACCACTCCTCAGCCAACAGCCTGAACAGGAACACCCTGAGAGGGGGTAGGAACACCATCCACGCCCCCCCTCCGGTACCAGGGGATGGACCCACCTCACCAGAGTCTGTACAGCTACAAGACAGCTGGGTACTGAATAGTAACGTCCCACTGGAAACCAGGTGAGAAACTAGTCCCAGTTATTTAAAAAACTTGTACACATTGAATACACAATGATAAACTAGTACCATTTCCTACAAACTCTTCACACTCCAAATACACACTACAGACCAGGTGAGACTAGTGACACAGTACTTAAATGCACTTAATACCAGGTGAGACCAGAACCAGAGTGTATTAAATCTCTACTAAATACTAGTACATACCAGTACATGTTGACCAGCTGAGACCAGAAGGATCATATATCCTACCACATACAGTGCTATCCCTACTGTGAATCCAAACTGAAGAGAGAAAGGTAAGTCTTTGGACAGATTAGATTAGATTAACTTTATTACCTTCATCCTTGTCATGCTGAACACAAAGACCTGCTGAACACAAAGACCTGCTGA
>NW_025533481.1:87500-100000 GCF_020615455.1 Coregonus clupeaformis | reverse complement strand
ATGAAGAGGGAGAGAGAGCAGGGAGGATGAATAGGGAAAGAGAGCAGGGATGATGAAGAGGGAGAGAGAGCAGGGAGGATGAAGAGGGAAAGAGGGCAGGGATGATGAAGAGGGAGAGAGAGCAGGGAGGATGAATAGGGAAAGAGAGCAGGGATGATGAAGAGGGAAAGAGAGCAGGGAGGATGAAGAGGGAAAGAGAGCAGGGAGGATGAAGAGGGAGAGAGAGCAGGGAGGATGAAGAGGGAGAGAGAGCAGGGAGGATGAAGAGGGAGAGAGAGCAGGGATGATGAAGAGGGAGAAAGAGCAGGGAGGATGAAGAGGGAGAGAGAGCAGGGAGGATGAAGAGGGAAAGAGAGCAGGGAGGATGAAGAGGGAGAGAGAGCAGGGAGGATGAAGAGGGAGAGAGAGCAGGGAGGATGAATAGGGAAAGAGAGCAGGGAGGATGAAGAGGGAAAGAGAGCAGGGAGGATGAAGAGGGAGAGAGAGCATGGAGGATGAAGAGGGAAAGAGAGCAGGGAGGATGAAGAGGGAAAGAGAGCAGGGAGGATGAAGCGGAAGAGAGAGCAGGGAGGATGAAGAGGGAGAGAGAGCAGGGAGGATGAAGAGGGAAAGAGAGCAGGGAGGATGAAGAGGGAGAGAGAGCAGGGAGGATGAAGAGGGAGAGAGAGCAGGGAGGATGAAGAGGGAGAGAGAGCAGGGATGATGAAGAGGGAGAAAGAGCAGGGAGGATGAAGAGGGAGAGAGAGCAGGGAGGATGAAGAGGGAAAGAGAGCAGGGAGGATGAAGAGGAAGAGAGAGCAGGGAGGATGAAGAGGGAGAGAGAGCAGGGAGGATGAAGAGGGAGAGAGAGCAGGAAGGATGAAGAGGGAGAGAGAGCAGGGAGGATGAAGAGGGAAAGAGAGCAGGGAGGATGAAGAGGGAGAGAGAGCAGGGAGGATGAATAGGGAAAGAGAGCAGGGAGGATGAAGAGGGAAAGAGAGCAGGGAGGATGAAGAGGGAGAGAGAGCATGGAGGATGAAGAGGGAAAGAGAGCAGGGAGGATGAAGAGGGAAAGAGAGCAGGGAGGATGAAGCGGAAGAGAGAGCAGGGAGGATGAAGAGGGAGAGAGAGCAGGGAGGATGAAGAGGGAGAGAGAGCAGGGAGGATGAATAGGGAGAGAGAGCAGGGAGGATGAAGCGGGAGAGAGAGCAGGGAGGATGAAGCGGGAGAGAGAGCAGGGAGGATGAAGCGGGAGAGAGAGCAGGGAGGATGAAGCGGGAGAGAGAGCAGGGAGGATGAAGAGGGAGAGAGAGCAGGGAGGATGAAGAGGGAGAGAGATCAGGGATGATGAAGAGGGAGAGAGCGCAGGGAGGATGAAGAGGGAGAGAGAGCAGGGAGGATGAAGAGGGAGAGAGAGCAGGGAGAATGAAGAGGGAGAGAGAGCAAGGAGGATGAAGAGGGAAAGAGAGCAGGGAGGATGAAGAGGGAGAGAGAGCAGGGAGGATGAAGAGGGAGAGAGAGCAGGGAGGATGAAGCGGGAGAGAGAGCAGGGAGGATGAAGCGGGAGAGAGAGCAGGGAGGATGAAGAGGGAGAGAGAGCAGGGAGGATGAAGAGGGAGAGAGAGCAGGGAGGATGAAGAGGGAAAGAGAGCAGGGAGGATGAAGAGGGAAAGAGAGCATGGATGATGAAGAGGGAGAGAGAGCAGGAAGGATGAAGAGGGAGAGAGAGCAGGGAGGATGAAGAGGGAGATAGAGAGGAATGGAACTCTAAAGTCTGGGTGGCACCAATCTGCCGAACATAGAGGATGAAATTAAAAGAGAGGGAGAATGATAGATCAAGAACGATAGAACGATAGAGCGATAGAACGATAGAATGATAGAGTGATAGAACGATAGAACGATAGAACGATAGAACGATAGAACGATTGACCGATAGAACGATAGAACGATAGAATGATAGAGTGATAGAACGATAGAACGATAGAACGATAGAGTGATAGAATGATAGAACGATAGAACGACAGAACGATAGAACGATAGAACGATAGAGCGATAGAACGATAGAACAATAGAACTATAGAACGATAGAATGATTGAAGGTGGATGAGAGCTTACCAGTGATCCCTAACTCAGCCTTCCTACAGAGCATACATCACCTGCTCAATTACCCCCCCCACACACACACACACACACACCCTGCAGTCAGCCCTGCAGCAGTGTGTTGACCCCTCACTGTCTCATCTGTCACACAAACACAAAGTCTTTGTTCTGTCAGACCACCTGGGGGACTGTAGCAAAAGTAATTGTGTGTGTGTGTGTGTGTGTGTGTGTGTGTTCAAGGTTTTGGGATGGGAGGAGGAGGAGGAGAGGAGGAGAGGAGGACGATCTAGTGAAACAGATGTAGAGAAGGAAAGGGGAGATGAGGAAAAGAGGAGAGGAGAGGTAGAGCAGAGAAGAGGAAAGGAAAGGTAGAGCAGAGAAGAGGAGAGGTAGAGCAGAGAAGAGGAGAGGAGAGGTAGAGCAGAGGAGAGGAGAGGAGAGGTAGAGCAGAGAAGAGAAGAGGAGAGGTAGAGCAGAGAAGAGGAGAGGTAGAGCAGAGAAGAAAAGAGGTAGAGCAGAGAAGAGGAGAGGAGAGGTAGAGCAGAGAAGAGGAGAGGTAGAGCAGAGAAGAGGAAAGGTAGAGCAGAGAAGAGAAGAGGAGAGGTAGAGCAGAGAAGAGGAGAGGAGAGGAGAGGTAGAGCAGAGAAGAGGAAAGGAAAGGTAGAGCAGAGAAGAGGAGAGGAGAGGTAGAGCAGAGAAGAGGAGAGGTAGAGCAGAGAAGAGGAAAGGTAGAGCAGAGAAGAGAAGAGGAAAGGTAGAGCAGAGAAGAGGAGAGGTAGAGCAAAGAAGAGGAGAGGTAGAGCAGAGAAGAGGAGAGGAGAGGTAGAGCAGAGAAGAGGAGAGGTAGAGCAGAGAAGAGGAAAGGTAGAGCAGAGAAGAGGAGAGGTAGAGCAGAGAAGAGGAAAGGTAGAGCAGAGAAGAGAAGAGGAGAGGTAGAGCAGAAAAGAGGAGAGGTAGAGCAGAGAAGAAAAGAGGTAGAGCAGAGAAGAGGAGAGGAGAGGTAGAGCAGAGGAGAGGAGAGGTAGAGCAGAGAAGAGGAAAGGTAGAGCAGAGAAGAGAAGAGGAGAGGTAGAGCAGAGAAGAGGAGAGGAGAGGTAGAGCAGAGAAGAGGAACGGAAAGGTAGAGCAGAGAAGAGGAGAGGAGAGGTAGAGCAGAGAAGAGGAGAGGTAGAGCAGAGAAGAGGATAGGTAGAGCAGAGAATAGAAGAGGAAAGGTAGAGCAGAGAAGAGGAGAGGTAGAGCAAAGAAGAGGAGAGGTAGAGCAGAGAAGAGGAGAGGTAGAGCAGAGAAGAGGAGAGGAGAGGAAAGGTAGAGCAGAGAAGAGAAGAGAAGAGAAGAGAAGAGGAGAGGTAGAGCAGAGAAGAGGAGAGGTAGAGCAGAGAAGAAAAGAGGTAGAGCAGAGAAGAGGAGAGGAGAGGAAAGGTAGAGCAGAGAAGAGAAGAGAAGAGGAGAGGTAGAGCAGAGAAGAGGAGAGGAGAGGTAGAGCAGAGAAGAGGAGAGGAGAGGTAGAGCAAAGAAGAGGAGAGGTAGAGCAGAGAAGAGGAGAGGTAGAGCAGAGAAGAGGAGAGGAGAGGAAAGGTAGAGCAGAGAAGAGAAGAGAAGAGGAGAGGTAGAGCAGAGAAGAGGAGAGGAGAGGTAGAGCAGAGAAGAGGAGAGGAGAGGTAGAGCAGAGAAGAGGAGGAGAGGTAGAGCAGAGAAGAGAAGAGAAGAGGAGAGGTAGAGCAGAGAAGAGGAGAGGAAAGGTAGAGCAGAGAAGAGGAGAGGAAAGGTAGAGCAGAGAAGAGGAGAGGAAAGGTAGAGCAGAGAAGAGGAGAGGTAGAGCAGAGAAGAGGAGAGGTAGAGCAGAGAAGAGGAAAGGTAGAGAAGAGAAGAGGAGAGGTAGAGCAGAGAAGAGGAGAGGTAGAGCAGAGAAGAGGAGAGGAGAGGTAGAGCAGAGAAGAGGAGAGGTAGAGCAGAGGAGAGGAGAGGAGAGGAAAGGTAGAGCAGAGAAGAGAAGAGAAGAGGAGAGGTAGAGCAGAGAAGAGGAGAGGAGAGGAGAGGTAGAGCAGAGAAGAGGAGAGGAGAGGTAGAGCAGAGAAGAGGAGAGGAGAGGTAGAGCAGAGAAGAGGAGAGGTAGAGCAGAGAAGAGAAGAGAAGAGGAGAGGTAGAGCAGAGAAGAGGAGAGGAAAGGTAGAGCAGAGAAGAGGAGAGGAAAGGTAGAGCAGAGAAGAGGAGAGGAAAGGTAGAGCAGAGAAGAGGAGAGGAGAGGTAGAGCAGAGAAGAGGAGAGGTAGAGCAGAGAAGAGGAAAGGTAGAGAAGAGAAGAGGAGAGGTAGAGCAGAGAAGAGGAGAGGTAGAGCAGAGAAGAGGAGAGGAGAGGTAGAGCAGAGAAGAGGAGAGGTAGAGCAGAGAAGAGGAGAGGTAGAGCAGAGAAGAGGAGGAGGATATTCTAGATGAACAGCAGGTGTGGTGCTAGCAGAGGATAATGGAGAGTATGAGTGGTGGATGATGTGTAAAATCCTTCTCTGATCCGCTCCCTTAGCTCTGACGGATGACAGAGAAAGAGAGAGCGAGGGTGGAGAAAGAGGGCAGGGGTAGGCTTAGAGAGACCTTGAGTTGGAACAGTCAGAATAGGATCTCTAATCAGACCAAGGATGTAGAAAATAAGGCAATGGAAAGGTATCATTAAAGTTTAATTAAAGGTGGAATCGGGTAAAGGCAGACCTAGGGCTGTGTATGTGTGGTGTTAGGACTAGGGCTGTTGGCGGTCACGAGTCATGAAGGCAGTCAAATTCCATGTGACCGTTTAGTCACGGTAATTAGGCTTCTCCAATGCTGCTGCTGGTCATTAGTAGCCTACCAAACTTGCTAACTGCCTGGTACTCAGCACTCTATCGTCCCTCTAATCACTCTGACAACAATGCAAATGTTTTTCGAAAATCGAATCAAACACTTCATGAGAGCCCATGAGCTCATGTTTCGCAACATTTCTATAGGCTATGCAATTGCGCAAGAAAACAGAGTGATGGCCTCTACTAAAAAGAGGAGGATCCCATCAGCTTTCTATAGGCTAGGCCTACTATATTTATATCTCAACTTTCCAAATATGAAGCACATTGCTTATATTAACAACAGGAGTACAGCTTTCCTGGCTGGCATGAAAATGAACCACTGGAAAAGCATCCTCCATTCGCTATTGTATTTTTTCCCCTGCCCCTGTTTCGAGACAGGTGCATGATAATGGTCCATTCTAAATCAAAACAAATTTCACACGTTTATTATTTAGTATATGTAAAGACAAGATTAAATCAAGAATAGTCTGATGGGGGACAATATTAGACAATCTCTTGTGAATGATATATTATCACTTGTGAATGATGCCCAGCATAAGAAACAATGCCTTTTTGTTTTTGAATCATAGTCGCACACCTCATGTTGTCACGTTCGTTGAATGACGGGTCAGACCAAGGCGCAGCGTGATATACGTACATGTTTATTAAACCAAATAAACACAATGACAAAACAACAAACGAAACGAAACGTGAAGTCCAAGGTAGCACACACAACATACCTTACACGGAACACAAACAAGATCCCACAACACAGGCAGGAAAACTGGCTGCCTAAGTATGATCCCCAATCAGAGACAACGAGCGACAGCTGCCTCTGATTGGGAACCACACCTGGCCAACATAGAAATACAAACATAGAATAGCACACATAGAAAAAGCACAACAAGGAATATACACACCCTGACTCAACATATAAGCGTCCCCTGAGTCAGGGCGTGACACATGTAGCCTAGCCCATAGGCCTACATGTTTTGATAAGGTTTGTATCACAACTAAAGTGTCAAATAACTTCTTAAAATTAAGCACATTAATCCGCTTCACAAGGGGTGTAGAGCCTAACTGGCATACATAAGCAGCGTGTGAGTTTCAAGTTTGGGGATGATAACTTTCACCATAGAAATGCACCTTTATAATAAAAGCATTGCATGCATAATTGCATTTGTGGTCACTTTTGATAATGGGGTTTTCCGCTACTGGAACATTTGCGCTTATAGCCTACTGCTGTGTGCGCATTTCTGCGCTTATAATGTAAAGAAATAGCCTAATAGTTCATCAACATTTTAAGCTAAACGTTCTGATCTGTTTCGTCAGCCACATTGCGTAAAAAAGGTTTTTAGAGTCACATCATGCAGCCTTACAATGTATTAAAAATCTAAACATACAGCCCAACATTAGAAGAACAACTAAAGTTACATGAATAACTCTAAATTAAGCATATAGTAATACCTATTTCTTTGTTAACCGCTCAACACAGAATAGCCGCATGTGCGCACTGCCTCAAATCATTTGGAGAAAATATCCTTTCTATTTTATTCAGCTTTGTTTAATTATATTCTTCAAACTATAAATTAATGCCATGGAATTCTAAGCAAATATTGTCTGCTAAATGAACTAGTGTGGCCCACAGCCATATGGCATAGCCAGATCAGGACCTAACATAACGACAACTCAGTGTATGCTATTCGGTTCTTCTGAAATAGACTACATTTTCTTCATATCATGCTTCTTTAGACCTGTCTAAAATAAATAATGGATGTATTGTGAAGGTGTAGGCTATATTAAATGGATTTATTAGACTTTTTAAAATGTAGATGTTCCAAAGGTCTGCATCAGTGGCTTGTAGGCTATGTGTAGATGCCAGGAGATGCTAAATGTGTTTATGTTAATTACCAGTCAATTACTGTGAGACCGACAGTTATTTGCTTGACAATCACCGGCTGACGAAATGTCGTGACCACCACAGCCCTAGACACAGATGTCAATTCAATGTCTATTCCACGTTGGTTCAACGTAATTTCATTGAAATGTTGTGGAAACAACGTTGATTCAACCAGTGTGTGCCCAGTGAGACGTTTGTGTGTGTGTGTGTGTGTGTGTGTGTGTGTGTGTGTGTGTGTGTGTGTGTGTGTGTGTGTGTGTGTGTGTGTGTGTGTGCGTGCGTGCGTGCGTATTTCCTTCACATCTGAGAGCAATTGACTCTCAACCTATGGCCTCATATCTTTCTGTTTCTCTTCACTCTCAACCTCTCTCTCTTTAGTTGGCTTCTTTGGGGTTTCTTTGTGTTTTGACTGTGTGTGTTTTGAACCTCTGTGTGCAGAATTTCTGTCCAACTAAAAGGAACATCTCTCTTTCCTTATTTATCTCTCTCTCCCCTCTGTCTCTCCCTCTCTCTCTTCAGGCACTTCCTGTTTAAGACGTCGTCGGGGACGACCCCTCTCTTCAGTAGCTCCTCTCCCGGTTACCCTCTGACCTCTGGGACGGTCTACTCTCCACCCCCTCGCCTATTACCCAGAAACACCTTCTCCCGCTCTGCCTTCAAGCTCAAGAAGCCATCTAAGTACTGCAGCTGGAAATGTGCTGCCGTGTCGGCCATCACTACAGCCAGCCTGCTGGCTATAATACTGTCCTACTTTATAGGTAGGTAGGGTACACACACTCACACACTTTGATATAATCATGTTTGTGTTTTCTTCCCTGCTCACCCGTGGGAACCAGAATGTTGATCAATTCCTGATCAATCTGGTTTGATTGCAGTTTATCAATATCAGCAGCTGTGTTGCATGTAGCCTGGATTGGATTTGTAACAAGGAGTCTGATTTGATGCTACACCACATGTGGCTCGTTGGCTGGCGTGGTGCTGTGTGAATTGTTGTGTGAGCATGCCACTTACTTTCTTTCAAAGCCCACTGTCACAGCATGGTGCTAGGACACATACGTACACAGGTCTGGGAACAGATAAAGGACTCAGACACACAGAGACTCAGCAGGCCGCTGGAGCATTATCACTGATTTGAGAACAGTTTAAAGGATAGACATCTCTCTAGCAGAGCAATGGCAGGAGTATAAAGGAGATGAGCTATGAAAAGAAGATAAGAATAGATCTCTCTTTACTCTCACTGAGTTACTCTAGTAAGAGAGGGAGAGAGGGAGCATGAAAGAGAGGGAGAGAGCAGGATGGAGTGGGAGAATAAGAAAAGAAGTGAGTCTAAGTATGAGAGATGTGGGCAGTGAGACAGCTGTGTCTCTGTCCTATTGCCTCTCACTTTCTCTCTCTGGCTTTCTAAAAGCTTATTTGCGTGTCTGTGAGGTTATAGGGGTGAGGTAGAGGGGGATTCGGAGGGAGGCAGATGTGTTGTCGAGGCCTTTATTGCCCCGTTACCCTGGAGACTAGAGTCCACAGATGGGGGAGTCGCCGAAAATGACATGATCCAACATGCATCATTTCTATATTTACATCCATATCATATATGTGGTGGTGTATGTGTATTCTCCCTCCTACGGAGTGTCCTTGCTTCACAAGGGATCAACTGCTCGGCTGAGGTGTGTGTGTGTCTGTGTGTTGTGTGTGCTGTGTCCTCTAAAGCATATCAAACCAGTCGCCTAGGGGGGCAACTCTCCTGTAGAGTCACATTTAGCAGATGCTTTCATCCAAAGTGACTTAGAGAACGTGCAAGTGTAGTATGACCCACAACCCTGGTGTTGACACATGAGGGAATGGAACCCACAACCCTGGTGTTGACACATGAGGGAATGGAACCCACAACCCCAGTGTTGACACATGAGGGAATGGAACCCACAACCCTGGTGTTGACACATGAGGGAATGGAACCCACAACCCTAGTGTTGACACATGAGGGAATGGAACCCACAACCCTGGTGTTGACACGTGAGGGAATGGAACCCACAACCCTGGTGTTGACACATGAGGGAATGGAACCCACAACCCTAGTGTTGACAAATGAGGGAATGGAACCCACAACCCTGGTGTTGCCAGCAGCATGCTAACCCACTGAGCCAATCACGTATTGTTCCCCATAGCTCGTGCTCTAAACTCAGCATAACCCAAGAGTTTATGTAGTGTTGAGTTTAGAGCTCACGAGGGGGGATTCAGCAGTGCTGAGTGTGTGTTCAGGGATCCCATTGGAGACTCTGTAGTGCACCCAGAGCCATGCAGTGTGTGTGTGTGTGTGTGTGTGCACATGCATGTGGGTGTGTGTGAGAGGCAGCTAGCATGGCAGGTGTATGTCACGGACGTTGAAGGACGGGTCAGACCAAGGCGCAGCGTGAAATGCATACATGTTTATTTATCAAAATAAACACACGAACAAAACAACAAACCAACATAACGTGAAGTCCTCAGGCTAAACACAATACAAGCCTATACACGGAACAAGATCCCACAACTAATGATTGCAAACAGGCTACTTAAGTATGATCCCCAATCAGAGACAACGAGCGACAGCTGCCTCTGATTGGGAATCACACCCGGCCAAACATAGAAACACAATACCTAGAATGTAAACATAGAAATAATAACATAGATCTCCACACCCTGACTCAACATACAAGAGTCCCATAAGTCAGGGCGTGACAGTACCCCCCAAAGGTGCGGATCCGGCTCTGGGCGTGACGATCTCATTCTCTCGGCCTCCCCGTTGCGCCCCTGGTCTGGTCTGGACCTCGGCGCGCTGCTTCCCCTCTCCTTCCTCCCACGATGCACCAAGCCCTGTCTGGACCCTGGTGTGGGAGACCCCGAACCTGGAGAGGGGCTGACGTCTGGGCCTGGATCGGCAATCCTCCCGCGATGCACCAAGCCCTGTCTGGGCCCTGGTGTGGGAGACCCCGAACCTGGAGAGGGGCTGACGTCTGGACTGGAGCCGCTGACCGGAGCTGGACTAGGCACCGGTGGAGCGGACTGCTCTGGCTCCGGAGTGGAGCTGCTGACCGGAGCTGGACTGGACCCCGGTGGAGTGGACTGCTCTGGTTCCGGAGTGGAACTGCTGACCAGAGCTGGACTGGGCACCGGTGGAGTGGACTGCTCTGGTTCCGGAGTGGAACTGCTGACCAGAGCTGGACTGGGCACCGGTGGAGCGGAATGCTCTGGCTCCGGAGTGTAGCAACCGACCGGAGCTGGATCAGGCACCGGTGGAGCGGAATGCTCTGGCTTCGGAGTGGAGCAACCGACCGGAGCTGGATCAGGCACCGGTGGAGCGGAATGCTCTGGCTTCGGAGTGGAGCAACAGACCGGAGCTGGATCAGGCACCGGTGGAGCGGAATGCTCTGGCTTCGGAGTGGAGCAGCTGACCGGTGGAACAGGCACGGGCCGTGCCGGACTGGACACACGCACCACTGGTCTGGTGCGAGGAGCAGGCATGGGCCGGACTGGACTAGGAACACGCACCACTGGCTTGGTGCGAGGAGCAGGAACGGGCCGGGCCGGACTGTCGACACGCACCATTGGCTTGGTGCAGGGAATTGGCACGGGCCTTACCGGACTGAAAACATGCACCACTGGCTTGGTGCGAGGAACAGGAACAGGCCGGGCCGGACTGGGAACACGCATCACTGGTCTGGTGCGAGGAGCAGGAACGGGCCGGGCCGGACTGGCGACACGCACCACTGGCTTGGTGCGGGGAGCAGGTACGGGTTGTACCGGGCTGGCGACACACACCACTGGCTTGGTGCGGGGAGCAGGTACGGGATGTATCGGGCTGGCGACACGCACCACTGGCTTGGTGCGAGGAACAGGAACGGGCCGGGCCGGGCTGACGACACGCACCACTGGCTTGGTGCGAGGAGCAGGTACGGGCCGTACAGGACTGGTGGGGTGCACTGGTGACACAGTGCGTAGAACTGGAGCAGGATATACTGGACCTTGGAGGCATACTGGAGGTCTGGAGTGTACAGCTGGCACAACCCGTCCTGGCTGGATGCCCACTTTCGCACGGCACGTGCGGGGCGCTGACACAGAACACACTGGGCTGTGCATGCGCACTGGCGATACAGTGCGTAGGACTGGCGCAGGATATACTGGACCGTTAAGGCGCATTGGAGGCCAGGAGCGTTGAGCCGGCACAACCTGTCCTGCCTGGATGCCCACTTTCGCACGACACGTGCGGGGCGCTGGCACAGAATGCACTGGGCTGTGCATGCGCACTGGCGATACAGTGCGTATCTCCGCATACATGGGTTCCTCAATTAACCCGCGCTCCTTATGTTGCCTGAACAGCTCCTCTCTCCGTGCATCTACTTCCTCCTTCTCCCTACGAGCCTCCTGCAGTGCCTCCTCTTGAATGGAGCTCTCCCGCTCTATTCTCGCTATCAGCCCCTGTAATGTGGTGGCCTCCTCTCTTACCCTGCAGATCCAATCCTTCTCTCTCTCTCGGCAATCCTCCTCCAGCGAGGACTCCTCCGGGAGCCCCCACGAGTTAGGGAACAGAAACTCATCGTCGTCGTCATCCTCCGACTCCTCAGTATAAAACTGTTCCCACATGGTCGTAGGGACTCAACCTGGAAACCCACCGGGAACAGTGGTCGGGGCTCTTCTCTCTCGATCCCCGACCACCCCTTTAGCCCCCCAAAATGTTTTTCTTGGGGCTGCCTCTCGGGCTTCCTCCTCGGCCGGCGCCTTCTGTGTTGCCGTTGCTCCTCCCCTGCCTGGGCTTCCACCTTCGCCCAGGGTCCTTTCCCCGCAAATATCTCCTCCCAAGACCAAATCTTCCCCACCTGTGTCCAGGGTGTTTGCTCCTGGGCATGCTGCTTGGTCCGTGTTTGGTGGAATCTTCTGTCACGGACGTTGGAGGACGGGTCAGACCAAGGTGCAGCGTGAAATGTATACATGTTTATTTATCAAAATAAACACACGAACAAAACAACAAACCAACGGAACGTGAAGTCCTCAGGCTAAACACAATACAAGCCTATACACGGAACAAGATCCCACAGCTAATGATTGCAAACATGCTACTCAAGTATGATCCCCAATCAGAGACAACGAGCGACAGCTGCCTCTGATTGGGAATCACACCAGGCCAAACATAGAAACACAATACCTAGAATGTAAAGATAGAAATAATAACATAGATCTCCACACCCTGACTCAACATACAAGAGTCCCATACGTCAGGGCGTTACAGTGTAGTGTGTGTAACTGAGATCTTTTTATTTCAAAGCCCTAAAATGCTCCTCTTCTCCTCTCCGGACTATAAACTGTGCCACAACATATCTGAATCTTTTCTCACCTCTAGTCCTGGAATGAATGACTGATGAATTAATTTATTAATGATCAATGAATATATTAATGACTGAATAAATAAATTAATGACTGAATGAATGAAATGATAGAGGTAGAGTGAAGAGGACTAGTTCGTCATTCTTCCGGCGTCTTGTTTTCTTGCTCCCTCACGACCTAGAGAGGGGGAGGCAGAGAGGAGGAGAGGAGAGGTAGTTGCTAGGAGACAGGTGAGCGGTCCTCATACAGAGGGAAGACATGTCTGTCACTGTAAGAGAGAGAGAGAGGGAGGAGATGAGAGGAGAGATGAGAGGATTTTATATTCTTTACATTTGACATTTTAGTCATTTAGCAGACACT
>NW_025533481.1:65000-82500 GCF_020615455.1 Coregonus clupeaformis | reverse complement strand
TCCGCTGTTGTGCCTGGTGTTGTCGAAAAGGTGTGTGCGCACAACACTTCCTCATTAGATTGCTTCGGTGAAGCCGGTAATTACATTGGTTTATTCCATTTCGTATAAGAAGTACTGAAAATATGAATGTCTACTATAGTCAGTGACTGCAGTAATCATTATTCATGTTGTGTATTGTGGAAATGTGTGTCTATTTGTGTTTGATTTGATTTGATTTGATTATTTTTTTTACCGGTCTTTGAAAAACCTACTTGTTTATTAGGGTTTGATGGTTTAGCCCGTTTTGAGTTTGACAAGTTCAAGGTATAAATCCGGGGTATTCAAATCTCACCCTACCAGGTCCAGACTACTGCTGCCTTTCTGTTCTTTCTACCTGATAATGAATTGCACCCACTTGGTGTCCCAGGTCTAAATCAGTCCATGATTAGAGGGGAGTAATAAAAACTGGCTTCAAGCTCCAGATTTGAGTTTGAGGGGTATAAAGCCGTCCTCTAGGCTTCACATAATGCACTATATACACATCTAAACATCTACAGTGCTTTCAGAATGTATTCAGACCCACATTTTGTTATGTTACAGCCTTATTCTAAAATTGATTAAATTGTTTTTTTTCTCATCAGTCTACACACAATAGACCATAATGACAAAGCAAAAACAGGTTTTTAGAAATGTTTGCTAATTTATATATTTTTTTCAGACCCTGTACTCAGTACTTTGTTGAAGCACCTTTGGCAGCGATTACAGCATCAAGTCTTCTTGAGTATGACACTATAATAATAATAATAATAATAATAATAATAATATAATAATATAATAATAATATGCCATTTAGCAGACGCTTTTATCCAAAGGGACTTACAGTCATGCGTGCATACATTTTTGTGTATGGGTGGTCCCGGGGATCGAACCGACTACCTTGGCGTTACAAGCGCCGTGCTCTACCAGCTGAGCTACAGAGGACCACACTACCAGCTTGGCACACCTGTATTTGGGGAGTTTCTTCCATTCTTCTCTGCAGATCCTCTCAAGCTCTGTCAGGTTGGATGGGGAGCATTGCTGCAGAGCTATTTTCAGGTCTCTCCAGAGATGTTCGATCGGGTTCAAGTCTGGGCTCTGACTGATCCACTCAAGGACATTCAGAGACTTGTCCTGAAGCCACTCCTGTATTGTCTTGGCTGTGTGCTTAGGGTCGTTGTCCTGTTGGAAGGTGAACCTTCGCCCCAGTCTGAGGTCCTGAGTGCTCTGGAGCAGGTTTTCATCAAGGATCTCTCTATACTTTGCTCCGTTCATCTTTGCCTCGATCCTGACTAGTCTCCCAGTCCCTGCCGCTGAAAAATATCCCCTGACGTGACACTTGGCATTCAGGCCAAAGTGTTCAATCTTGGTTTCATCAGACCAGAGAATCTTGTTTCTCGTGGTCTGAGAGTCTTTAGGTGCCTTTTGGCAAACTCGAAGCGGGCTGTCATGTGCCTTTTACTGAGGAGTGGCTTCCGTCTGGCCACTCTACCATAAAGGCCTGATTGGTGGAGTGCTGCAGAGATGGTTGTCCTACTGGAAGGTTCTCCCATCTCCACAGAGGAACTCTAGAGCTCTGTCAGAGTGACCATCGGGTTCTTGGTCACCTCCCTGAACAAGGCCCTTCTCCCCCGATTGCTCAGTTTGGCCGGGCGGCAGCTCTAGGAAGAGTCTTGGTGGATCCAAACTCCATTTAAGAATGATGGAGGCCACTGTGTTCTTGGGGACCTTCAATGCTGCAGAAATTTTTTCGTACCCTTCCCCAGATCTGTGCCTTGACACAATCCTGTCTCGGAGCTCTACGGACAATTCCTTCGACCTCATGGCTTGGTTTTTGCTCTGACATACACTGCCTTTCTAAATCATGTCCAATCAATTGAATTTACAAAATTTACCATGTGTGGACTCCAATCAAATTGTAGAAACATCTCAAGGATGATCAATGGAAACAGGATGGACCTGAGCTCAATTTCGAGTCTCATAGCAAAGGGTCTGAATAGTTATGTAAACAAGGTATTTCTGTTTTTAATTTTTTATACATTTGCAAAAATTTCTAAAAACCTGTTTTCACTTCATCATTATGGGGTATTGTGTGTAGATTTTAATCAATTTTTGCAAATGTATAAAAAAGGGAGGGGGAGAGGAGGAGGGGGAGGGAGGGGGGAGAGGAGGAGGGGGAGGGAGGGAGGGAGGGGGGAGAGGAGGAGGAGGGAGGGAGGTAAGGAGGGGGGAGAGGAGGAGGGGGAGGGAGGGAGGGAGGGGGCGCAGTGGTCTAAGGCACTGCATCACAGTGCTAGCTGTGCCACTAGAGATCCTGGTTCGAATCCAGGCTCTGTCGTAGCCGGCCGCGACCGGGAGACCCATGGAGCGGCGCACAATTGTCCCAGCATCGTCCAGGGTAGGGGAGGGAATGGCCGGCAGGGATGTAGCTCAGTTGGTAGAGCATGGCGTTTGTAACGCCAGGGTTGTGGATTCGATTCCCACGGGGGGCCAGTATGAAAAAATGAAAAAATAATAATGTATGCACTCATTAACTATAAGCTCTGGATAAGAGCGTCTGCTAAATGACTAAAATGTAAATGTAAATGAGAAGGGTGATGATCTTTAAACATGTTCCAGAGAGCAGAGTGGTAAAGACACACACACATACACACACCCACACCAGTCAGAGGACAGAGTCACTAACACTCTCAGTCTGCCGCAAGGTCAGCCTCTCCTCTTTCTCACACACATGCATTAGCGCCTAGTTTCTGGTCTGTCTGTCCTTATGAAGGTTACTTGATGACTCAGTGTGATTGGCTGTCCAAACAATGGACAAGAGAGACTAGAGAGACAAGAGATACTAGAGAGACAAGAGGGACAAGTGAGACAAGAGAGACTGGAGATCCTACAGAGACAGGAGAGACTAGAGAGACTAGAGAGACTAACTCATCTCCTTATTTTGCCCTCTTCCTCTCTTCCCTCTCTTATCCTCTCTTTCCTCTCTTCTCTGTCTTCCCTCTCTTCTCTCTCTTCTCTCTCTTCCCTTTCTTCCCTCTCTTCCCTCTCTTCTCTCTCTTCTCTCTCTTCCCTCTTCCCTCTCTTCCCTCTCTTCTCCTCTCTTCCCTCTCTTCTCTCTCTTCCCTCTCTTCCCTCTCTTCCCTCTCTTCCCTCTCTTCTCTCTCTTCTCTCTCTTCCCTCTCTTCTCTCTCTTCCCTCTCTTCTCTCTCTTCCCTCTCTTCTCTCTCTTCCCTCTCTTCCCTCTCTTCTCTCTCTTCCCTCTCTTCTCTCTCCTCCCTCTCTTCCCTCTCTTCTCTCTCTTCCCTCTCTTCCCTCTCTTCCCTCTCTTCTCTCTCTTCCCTCTCTTCTCTCTCTTCCCTCTCTTCTCTCTCTTCCCTCTCCTCCCTTCTCTCTCTTCCCTCTCTTTTCTCTCTTCCCTCTCTTCGCTCTCTTCCCTCTCTTTGCTCTCTTCCCTCTCTTCTCTCTCTTCTCTCTCTCTTCTCTCTCTTCTCTCTCTTCCCTCTCTTCTCTCTCCTCTCTCTTCTTTCTCTTCTCTCTCTCCTCTCTCTCCTTTCTCTTCTCTCTTCTCTCTCTTCTATCTCTTCCCTCTTCCCTCTTTTCTCTCTTTCCTCTTCCCTCTTTTCTCTCTCTTCTCGCCCTTCCCTCTCTTCCCTCTCCTCCCTCTCTTCCCTCTCTTCTCTCTCTTCTCTCTCTTCCCTCTCTTCCCTCTTCTCTCTCCTCACTCTCTTCCCTCTCTTCTCTCTCTTTCCTCTCTTCTCTCTCTTTCCTCTCTTCTCTCTCTTTTCTCTCTGCTCTCTCTGCTCTCTCTTCTCTCTCTTCTGACTCTTCTGCCTTCTGCCACAATAAAATAGCACAATAAATAACAATAACGAGGCTATATACAGGAATAGCGGTACCGAGTCAGTGTGCTGGGGTATGAGGTAGTTGGGGTGATTGATTCCTCTGTGTGTGTGTCTTCTTTCTCTATTCTACCTCTTCTCCTGTCTTCCATCTCCTCTTTGCTCCTCCTCATGCTTACTCTCTTCTTTCCTGTCTTTCCTCTTCTCTCTCTTCTCTCTCCACCTCCCCAGGGAGATATTCTGTCCGTTCCTTATCCTTCTGAAAAGGAATCATAGAAAACCCATTTACCCCAGGCTCCATCCTCCCCCTTCTCCCCCTCTCTTCCTTTCCTATTTCCCTCCTTCCCTTTCTCATTTTCCCCCTCTCATTTTCCCCCTCTCTCATTTTCTCTATCCCTATCTCCCATTCATCCCTCTATCCTTCTCTCTTCTCCCTCTCCCCATCCCTCTCTCCCTCTCTCTTCTCCCTCTCCCCATCCCTCTCCCCCTCTCTTCTCCCTCTCCCCATCCCTCTCTCCATCTCTCTTCTCCCTCTCCCCATCCTTCTCTCCCCTCTCTTTCTCCCTCTCCCCATCCCTCTCTCCCTCTCTCCCTCTCTCTTCTCCCTCTCCCCATCCCCCTCTCCCTCTATCTTCTCCCTCTCCCCATCCCTCTCTCCCTCTCTCTTCTCCCTCTCCCCATCCCTCTCTCCCTCTCTCTTCTCCCTCTCCCCATCCCTCTCTCCCTCTCTCCCCCTCTCTCTTCTCCCCTCTCCCCATCCCTCTCCCCCTCTCTTCTCCCTCTCCCCATCCCTCTCTCCCTCTCTCTTCTCCCTCTCCCCCATCCTTCTCTCCCCCCTCTCTTCTCCCTCTCCCCATCCCTCTCTCCCTCTCTCCCTCTCTCTTCTCCCTCTCCCCATCCCCCTCTCCCTCTCTCTTCTCCCTCTCCCCATCCCTCTCTCCCACTCTCTTCTCCCTCTCCCCATCCCTCTCTCACCCTCTCTTCTCCCTCTCCCCATCCCTCTCTCCCTCTCTCCCTCTCTCTTCTCCTTCTCCCCATCCTTCTCTCCCTCTCTCTTCTCCCTCTCCCCATCCCTCTCTCCCTCTCTCTTCTCCCTCTCCCCATCCCTCTCTCCCTCTCTCTTCTCCCTCTCCCCATCCTTCTCTCCCTCTCTCTTCTCCCTCTCCCATCCCTCTCTCCCTCTCTCTTCTCCCTCTCCCCATCCTTCTCTCCCTCTCTCTTCTCCTCTCTCCCCATCCCTCTCTCCCTCTCTCTCTCTCCCTCTCCCCATCCCTCTCTCCCTCTCTCTTCTCCCTCTCCCCATCCTTCTCTCCCCCTCTCTTCTCCCTCTCCCCATCCCTCTCTCCCTCTCTCCCTCTCTCTTCTCCCTCTCCCCATCCCCCTCTCCCTCTCTCTTCTCCCTCTCCCTCTCCCCATCCCTCTCTCCCTCTCTCCCTCTCTCTTCTCCCTCTCCCCATCCTTCTCTCCCTCTCTCTTCTCCCTCTCCCCCATCCTTCTCTCACCCTCTCTTCTCCCTCTCCCCATCCCTCTCTCCCTCTCTCTTCTCCTTCTCCCCATCCTTCTCTCCCTCTCTCTTCTCCCTCTCCCCATCCCTCTCTCCCTCTCTCTTCTCCCTCTCCCCATCCCTCTCTCCCTCTCTCTTCTCCCTCTCCCCATCCTTCTCTCCCTCTCTCTTCTCCCTCTCCCCATCCCTCTCTCCCTCTCTCTTCTCCCTCTCCCCATCCTTCTCTCCCTCTCTCTTCTCCCTCTCCCCATCCCTCTCTCCCTCTCTCTTCTCCCTCTCCCCATCCCTCTCTCCCCCTCTCTTCTCCCTCTCCCCATCCCTCTCTCCCTCTCTCCCTCTCTCTTCTCCCTCTCCCCATCCCCCTCTCCCTCTCTCTTCTCCCTCTCCCTCTCCCCCATCCCTCTCTCCCTCTCTCTTCTCCCTCTCCCCATCCCTCTCTCCCTCTCTCTTCTCCCTCTCCCCATCCCTCTCTCCCTCTCTCTTCTCCCTCTCCCCATCCTTCTCTCCCCCTCTCTTCTCCCTCTCCCCATCCCTCTCTCCCTCTCTCCCTCTCTCTTCTCCCTCTCCCCATCCCCCTCTCCCTCTCTCTTCTCCCTCTCCCCATCCCTCTCTCACCCTCTCTTCTCCCTCTCCCCATCCCTCTCTCCCTCTCTCTTCTCCTTCTCCCCATCCTTCTCTCCCTCTCTCTTCTCCCTCTCCCCATCCCTCTCTCCCTCTCTCTTCTCCCTCTCCCCATCCCTCTCTCCCTCTCTCTTCTCCCTCTCCCCATCCTTCTCTCCCTCTCTCTTCTCCCTCTCCCATCCCTCTCTCCCTCTCTCTTCTCCCTCTCCCCATCCTTCTCTCCTTCTCTCTTCTCCCTCTCCCCATCCCTCTCTCCCTCTCTCTTCTCCCTCTCCCCCATCCCTCTCTCCCTCTCTCTTCTCCCTCTCCCCATCCTTCTCTCCCCCTCTCTTCTCCCTCTCCCCTCCCTCTCTCCCTCTCTCCCTCTCTCTTCTCCCTCTCCCCATCCCCCCTCTCCCTCTCTCTTCTCCCTCTCCCTCTCCCCATCCCTCTCTCCCTCTCTCCCTCTCTCTTCTCCCTCTCCCCATCCCTCTCTCCCTCTCTCTTCTCCCTCTCCCCATCCTTCTCTCCCTCTCTCTTCTCCCTCTCCCCCATCCTTCTCTCCCTCTCTCTTCTCCCTCTCCCCATCCCTCTCTCCCTCTCTCTTCTCCCTCTCCCCATCACTCTCCTTCCTCTCTTTCTCCTCTTCTCACCTTATTCTTCTCTGTTTCCTTTTTCATCTCTCTCTCCTTCTCCTTCCCTGTCTCTTTCCCTTATTCCTTCTCCCTTTCCCTCTCTCTTTCCCTCCTTCTCTCTCCACATCCATCCTTCTCTCTCTCCTTTTACTTCCCCTATCTGAGGATCACACATGTTCCAGAGCTGTCTTAGATGTGGTGTTCAGCAGGTAGGGTAACATGGTGATACCAGGGTGTTGCCACGGACCACTTTGCCACTGTGAATTAAACATGAAGATGACATAAACCCCCACTGATCTATTTTTAATCAAACACTCTGCCTCGTTAGGCCTGCCTCTCTGATCCACCGTGTATGTGCGTGTGTGTGTGTGTGTGTGTGTGTGTGTGTGTGTGTGTGTGTGTGTGTGTGCATGTGTGTGTGTGTGTGTGCACGTGTGTGTAAAATTGTTCCCTATTTTTAAGAAACCTTTTGTGTCAGGCTTTACTGCAGTGTAGGAAAGGACCAAGAGTGCCATCTATAGGCCAGGGATTCAACTACACTCACTCACAGATACACATACACATACACACATACACATGCATACACATACACATACACATACACATACACATACACATACACATACACATACACATACACATACACATACACATACACATACACATACACATACACATACACACAGGAGAGGGAAGATGATGAAGGGACCAGAGAAAGAAAGAACAAGAGAATGAGAGTGAGAGAGGTTATTTCTGTAGAAATGCCTGTTCTTTCTCTCTAGCTCTCTCTTTCTCTTTCTCTCTCTCTCTCTCTCTCTCTCTCTCTCTCTCTCTCTCTCTCTCTCTCTCTCTCTCTCTCTCTCTCTCTCTCGCTCTCTCTTTCTCTCTTTGGCTCTCTCTCTCGGCGGTGGGGTGACAAATAAAAGAGCTGACAGTGGAGGCCACGTAGCACCCGCGGTGTCAGCACTTTCCTTTGACCAGGACCGAGGGAGGGACGGAGGGTAGGAGCGGGGGAGACGGAGGGAGTAAGATTCACCCTTGAGGGACAACCCCTAAACCTTACACTTATCCTTTCACCCCTCTATTAGCTTTGTCTGTCTCCCTTTTCCCTCTCTCTCTCTCTCTCTCTCTCTCTCTCTCTCTCTCTCTCTCTCTCTCTCTCTCTCTCTCTCTCTCTCTCTCTCTCGCTCGCTCTCTCTGTCTCTCTCTAAATTGAATTCAAAGGGGCTTTATTGGCATGGGAAATATACACTACATGACCAAAGGTATGTGGACACCTGCTTGTCAAACATCTCATTCCAAAATCATGGGCATTAATATGGAGTTGGTCCCCCCTTTGCTGCTATAACAGCCCACTCTTCTGGGAAGGCTTTCCACTAGATGTTGGAACATTGCTGCAGGGACTTGCTTCCATTCAGCCACAAGAGCATTAGTGAGGTTGGGCACTGATTAGGCCTGGCTCGCAGTTGGCGTTCCAATTAATCCCAAAGGTGTTCGATGGGGTTGAGGTCAGAGGTCAGGGCTCTCTGCAGGCCAGTCAAGTTCTTCCACACTGATCTCGACAAACCATTTCTGTATGGACCTTGCTTTGTGCACGGGGGCATTGTCATGCTGAAACAGGAAAGGGCCTTCCCCAAACTGTTGTCACAAAGTTGGAAGCACAGAATTGTCTAGAATGTCATTGTATGCTGTAGCGTTAAGATGTCCCTTCATTGGAACTAAGGGGCCTAGCCCGAACCATGAAAAACAGCCCCAGACCATTATTCCTCCTCCACCAAACTTTACAGTTGGCACTTTGTATTGGAGCAGGTAGTGTTCTCCTGGCATCCGCCAAACCCAGATTCATCCGTCGGACTGCCAGATGCTGAAGTGTGATTCATCACTCCAAGGAACGCGTTTCCACTGCTCCAGAGTCCAATGGCGGCGAGCTTTACACCACTTTTGTGGCCTACCACTTCGCGGCTGAGCCGTTGTTGCTCCTAGACGTTTCCACTTCACAATAACAGCACTTACAGTTGACCGGGCAGCTCTAGCAGGGCAGAAATGTAACGAACTGACTTTTTAGAAAGGTGGTATCCTATGACAGTGCCATGTTGAAAGTCACTGAGCTCTTCAGTATATGTTTACAAAGCAAGTGAAATAAACAATAAACAAAAACAGACACAAAACAACATCAACAAAAAACAAGTCAGTTTTAACAGTAAATATTGCACTCAAAAAGGTTTCAAAAATATAAAGACATTTCAAGTGTTAAATTAGCAGCTATGTGTTTTAGCAACGTGCAAATAGTTGTAGTACAAATAGTAGGGGAAGATAAATTCACAGATAAATATTGGTGTTATTTACAATGTTGTTTGTGCTCCACTGGTTGCCCTTTTCTCATGGCAACAGGCCACAAATCTTGGAGATATGGGAGTTTATCAATGTTTTATTTGTTTTAAAATTTGTTGTGGGTCTGTGGTATCTGTGGGATTAGGATTAGGGTTAGAATTAGGGTTAGGAGTCAGGGTTAGGTTTAGTTTTAGGGTTAGGGGTTAAGGTTAGGGTTAAGGTTAGGTTAAAGTTAGGGAAAATATAATTTTGAATGAGAATCAATTGTTTGGTCCCCACAAGGATAGCACAACAAACGTGTGTGTGTGTGTGTGAGACACTGTCTCTTATAACCAAAAAAAACAGTAATATCTTATGTTTCACCGAGTCGTGGCTGAACGAGGACATGGATAATATACAGTTGGCTGGGTTTTCTGTGCATCAGCAAGACAGAACAGCAACCACCGGTAAGACGAGGGGTGGCAAAGCGTCCATACAGGACTAAGATTGAATCCTACTCCACTGGCTCTGACGCTCGTCGGATGTGGCAGGGCTTGCAAACTAATCCGAATTACAAAGGGAAACCCAGCCGTGAGTTGCCAAGTGACACGAGCCTACCAGACGAGTTATATGACTTCTATGCTCGCTTCGAGGTAAGCAACACTGAACCATGCATGAGAGCACCAGCTGTTCCGGACGACTGTGTGGTCATGCTCTCCGTAGCTGATGTGAGTAAGACCTTTAAACAGATCAACATTCACAAAACCACAGGGCCGGACCAATTACTCAGAGCATGCGCTGACCAACTGGCAAGTGTCTTCACTGACATTTTCAACCTCTCCCTGACCGAGTCTGTATTACCTACATGTTTCAAGCAGTCCACCATAGTCCCTGTGGCCAAGAACGCCAAGGTAACCTGCATGAGTGACTACTGCACCGTAGCACTCATGTCTGCAGCCATGAAGTGCTTTAAAAGGCTGGTCATGGCTCACATCAACACCATCATCCCAGAAATCCTAGACCCACTACAATTCGCATACTGCCCCAACAGATCCACAGATGACGCAATCGCTATTGCACTCCACACTACCCTTTCCCACCTGGACAAAAGGAACACCTACGTGAGAATGCTGTTCGCTGACTACAGCTCAGCATTCAACACCATAGTGCCCTCAAGCTCATTACTAAGCTAATGACCCTGGTACTAAACACCTCCCTGGATCCTGACTTGCTATGGCCCACCGGTGTGAGGGTAAGCAACAACACACCTGCCCACCTATCCTCAACATGGGGCCCCTCATGGGTGCATGTAGTCCCCTCCTGTACTCCGGGGCGGTAGCTTGTGTTAAGCGTTGTGCCAGTAACCAAAGGTTGCTGGTTCTAATCCCTGAGCCAACTAGGTAAAAATCTGTCGATGTGCCCTTGAGCAAGGCACTTAACCCTATTCTCTTAATCGCTCTGATAACGTCTGCTAAATACCTAACATTATTTTTTAAAAATATAATAATAATATCCCCTGTTCACCCATACTGTGTGGCCGGGCACGACTCCACACCATCTTGTTTGCAGGCGACACAACAGTGGTAGGCCTGATCACCGACAATGATGAGACAGCCTATAAGGAGGAGGTCAGAGACCTGGAAGTGTGGTGCCAGGACAACAACCTCACCGTGAGCAAGACAAAGGAGCTGATTGTGGACTAAAGGAAAAGGAGGGCCGAGTACGCCCCCATTCACATCGACAGGGTTGTAGTGGAGCGGGTCGAGAGCTTCAAGTTCCTTGGTGTCCACATCACTAACAAACTATCATGGTCCAAACACACCAAGACAGTCGTAATCGGCACGACAAGCCTATTCTCCCTCAGGAGACTAAAAGATTTGGCATGGGTCCTCAGATCCTCAAAAAGTTCTACGCTGCACCATCGAGAGCATCCTTACTGGTTGCATCACCGCTTGGTATGGCAACTGCTCGGCATCCAACTGCAAGGTGCTACAGAGGGTAGTGCGTATGGCCCAGTACATCACTGGGGCCAAGCTTCTTGTCATCCAGGACCTCTATACCAGGCGGTGTCAGAGGAAGGCCCTAAAATTGTCCAAGACTCCAGCCACCCAAGTCATAGACTTTTCTCTCTGCTACCACACGGCAAGCTGTACCGGATTTCCAAGTGTAGGTCCAAAAGGCTTGTTAACAGCTTCTACCCCAAGCCATAAGTGTAACAAGGTGAGTAGGACGGAGCCAGGTGCACGAGGTGTAAATCATAGAATAGGGTTTATTAGGCCAATACAGCAGTCCACAGCAATGTGTAAACCAAATACAGTGCGACTTAAATGCGTTCTGGGAACACAAAAACACACGGGTGAATATCCCAGCGATAAAAGTAACATAATGCTCAACCCGAGCTAGCGACACCTCCACATGAACATAACACACAAAGAGCATGGGGAGCAGAGGGAATAATTATACAGAGACTGATGAGGGGATATGTACCAGGTGTGTGTGAAAAACAAGACAAAACAAATGATATAGAGAGTGGCAGTGGCTAGAAAGCCGGTGACGACAAACACCGAAGCCTACCCAAACAAGGATATGAGGCAGCTTCAGAGGGAGGCGGGACAATAAGACTGCTAAACAGTTAATCAAATGGCTACCCAGACTATTTATTTATTTATTTTTAAATGTAGCAAATATTTTCTAACTTGAAAAAAACTCTGCATTGCTGGGTAAGGGCTTGTAAGTAAGCATTTCACTGTAAGGTCAACACCTGTTGTATTCGGAGCATGTGACAAATACAATTTGAAAGGGATGAGATGTGCAGAATGAATCTAATCATCCTATCCTGGTGGTGAATACATGAACAGATCACTCTGTGAGGATGGAACAGGTAGTGAGGATGGGACAGGTAGTGAGGATGGGACTGGTAGTGAGGATGGGACAGGTAGTGAGGATGGACAGGTAGTGAGGATGGAACAGGTAGTGAGGATGGGACAGGTAGTGAGGATGGAACAGGTAGTGAGGATGGGACAGGTAGTGAGGATGGGACAGTTACTGAGGATGGGACAGTTAGTGAGGATGGGACAGGTAGTGAGGATGGAACAGGTAGTGAGGATGGAACAGGTAGTGAGGATGGAACAGGTAGTGAGGATGGGACAGGTAGTGAGGATGGGACAGGTAGTGAGGATGGGACAGTTACTGAGGATGGGACAGTTAGTGAGGATGGGACAGGTACTCAGGATGGACAGATATCATACTGTGATGGGTTGTGGTACGTTATGGTACAGTTGTGGGATGGGACAGTTAGTGAGGATGGGACAGGTAGTGAGGATGGAACGGTAGTGAGGATGGGACAGGTATTGAGGATGGAACAGGTAGTGAGGATGGGACAGGTAGTCAATACACACATAATGATACATGCCTATAGTGGTCAACACATCCTTCGACCGCACGTGACCATACTCCTACCATGAACACGGAGCACCTGGTAGCACTGTCCACACACACACACACACACACACTGACACAAACCCTCAGACTGCTTGGGTGAATGGACAATAACGGATAACAATATGAATCAGCAACGCCTGTACCCTTCCCAAATCTGTGTAACACTGAAATGCTTCCCTTGTCTGTTTATTTCTTCTGAACTTCAATTAATTGATTTCAGTTACTCTTTCTTCCTTTGTGAGAAAGTTGCTTGGCAGGGACTTAAAAGAACGAGGGTAAAAACAAAAAGAAAAGCTACAACTCAACCACCAGCACAATAACACAACAGAACAGGGAGAGAGAGAGAGAGAGAGAGAGAGGGGGCGGAGGGGGGTTTTCTTTTCATCTGTCACTTGCTCACTGTGAGCTTGTGCCAAGACTTCCAAACAGAGACTTGTATCCTGTCTGGGGAGGGAGGGAGGGAGGGAGGGAGGGAGGGAGAGTTGAATGAGGGAGGAAAATACCAGGGGTAAAAGAAAATATCCTATTATAAAATTGTATATAAATAAAAAATTATAAAAATATAAAAAAATAAATTGTAAAGTGGTTGTCCCACTGGCTATCATAAGGTGAATGCACCAATTTGTAAGACGCTCTGGATAAGAGCGTCTGCTAAATGACGTAAATGTAAATGTAAATGTATTATTTTCTAATCTCTTCTAGGTCATTACGATCTGTACAATTTCTATCTGCCTGAAAATTAAATAACAAATACTTCTCCCCCCTCCTCCCCTCCCTCTCTCTGCCCCTCTCCTCCCCCTCCCTCCAGCCATTAACCTGTTGGGTCTGACATGGCAACTGCAGCCCTCTGAAGGCCCTGTGTTGAACAAAGGTCTGAGTACTGCAGGTCTACCTGTCAACAGTGATGTGGCCACACTGCCCTCTGGAGGCAGAGGTGAGAACTATAACACTATAGCACCCACAACACACCTGCCTGCCCCGGCCCTGGCACTAGAACAAGGCTGTATTCTTCTTCTAGCATTGTACTGTAGTTCTACTGGGCGGACATAGCCCAGTAGATATCAGAACTAATTTTCGAAGAATGCAAACTTTCAATGTTTTAATGGTTTTGCTATGTGATTACTGCTTACTGACATTGTGATTATCCTCTTCTCCCTCTCCTCTCCTCTCTTCAACTCTCTTTTCTCTCTCTCTCCCTCTCTCTCCCTCTCTCTCCCTCTCCTCTCCTCTCCTCTCTTCATTCTCTCTCCTCACTCTCCCTCCTCTCCTCTCCTCTCCTCTCCCTCTCCTCTCCTCTCCCTCCTCTCCCTCCTCTCCTCTCCTCTCCTCTCTCTTTCTCTCTCTCCCTCTCTCTCCCTCTCCCTTCTCCTCTCCTCTCTTCAATTCTCCTCTCTCCTCCCCTCTCCTCTCCTCTCCTCTCCTCTCCTCTCCTCTCCTCTCCTCTCCTCTCCTCTCTCTTTTCTCTCTCTCCCTCTCTCTCCCTCTCCTCTCCTCTTCAATTCTCTTTTCTCTCTCTCTCCCTCTCTCTCCCTCTCTCTCCCTCTCCTCTCCTCTCCTCTCTTCAATTCTCTCTCCTCAACTCTCCTCTCCTCTCCTCTCCCTCTCCTCTCCTCTCCTCTCCTCTCCTCTCTCTTCTCTCTCTCTCCCTCTCTCTCCCTCTCCTCTCCTCTCCTCTCTTCAATTCTCGCTCTCTCCTCTCCTCTCCTCTCCTCTCCTCTCCTCTCCTCTCCTCTCCTCTCCTCTCCTCTCCTCTCCTCTCCTCTCCTTTCCCTTCCTCTCCTCTCCTCTCTCTCTTTTCTCTCTCCCTCTCTCTCCCTCCTCTTTTTCTCTCTCTCTCCCTCTCTCTCCCTCTCTCTCCCTCTCCTCTCCTCTCCTCTCTTCAATTATCTCTCCTCAACTCTCCTCTCCTCTCCTCTCCTCTCCTCTCCTCTCCTCTCCTCTCCTCTCCTCTCTCTTTTCTCTCTCTCCCTCTCTCTCCCTCTCCTCTCCTCTCCTCTCTTCAATTCTCCTCTCTCCTCTCCTCTCCCCTCTCCTCTCCTCTCCTCTCCTCTCCTCTCCTCTCCTCTCCTATCCTCTCCTCTCCTCTCCTCTCTTTTCTCTCTCTCCCTCTCTCTCCCTCTCTTTTCTCTCTCTCTCCCTCTCTCTCCCTCTCTCTCCCTCTCCTCTCCTCTCTTCAATTCTCCTCTCCTCTCCTCTCCTCTCCTCTCCTCTCCTCTTCTCTTCTCCCTCTCCTCTCCTCTCTTCAACTCTCTTTTCTCTCTCTCTCCCTCTCTCTCCTCTCTCTCCCTCTCTTCTCTCTCTCCTCTCTATTCTCTCTCCTCTACTCTCCTCTCCTCTCCTCCCTCCTTCTCTCTCCTCTCCTCTCCTCTCCTCTCCTCTCCTCTCCTCTCCTCTCCTCTCCTCTCCTCTCCTCTCATCTCCTCTCCTCTCTCTTTTCTCTCTCTCCCTCTCTCTCCCTCTCCTCTCCTCTCCTCTCTTCAATTCTCGCTCTTCCTCTCTCTCCTCTCCTCTCCTCTCCTCCCTCTCCTCTCCCTCCTCTCCCTCTCCTCTCCTCTCCTCTCCTCTCCTCTCCCTCTCCTTCTCCTCTCCTCTCCTTTTCTCTCTCTCCTCTCTCTCTCCCTCTCTTTTCTCTCTCTCTCCCTCTCTCTCCCTCTCTTTCCCCCTCTCTCCCTCTCTCTCCCTCCTCTCCCCTCTCCCCTCCTCTCTTCTTCTCCTCTCCTCTCCTCTCCTCTCCTCTCCTCTCCTCTCCTCTCCTCTCCTCTCCTCTCATCTCCTCTCCTCTCCTCTCCTCTCTCTTCTCTCTCTCCCTCTCTCTCCCTCTCCTCTCCTCTCCCTCTCTTCATCTCTCTTCCTCCTCTCCTCTCCTCTCCTCTCTCTTCTCCTCTCCTCTCCTCTCCTCTCCTCTCCTCTCCTCTCCTCTCCTCTCTCTCTCTCCTCTCCTCTCCCTCTCCTCTCCTTCCTCTCCCTCTCCCTCTCTCTCTCTCTCTCTCCCTCTCCCTCTCTCTCTCCTCTCCCTCTCCTCTCTCCTCTCACTCTCTCCTCTCTCTCCTCTCCTCTCCTCTCCTCTCTCTCCTCTCCTCCTCTCCTCTCCTCTCCTCTCCTCTCTCCTCTCCTCTCCTCTCCCCTCTCCTCTCTCTTCTTTCTCCTCTCCTCCTCCTCTCTCCTCTCTCTCCCTCTCTCCTCTCTTCTTATTCTCTCTCTCTCCCTCTCCTCTCTCCTCTTCTCTCTCCTCTCCTCTCCTCTCCTCTCCTCTCTTCTCCTCCTCTCCTCTCCTCTTCTTTTCTCTCTCTCCCTCTCTCTCCCTCTCCTCTCCTCTCTCTCTTCAATTCTCCCTCTCTCCTCTCCTCTCCTCTCCTCTCCTCTCCTCTCTATCCTCTCCTCTCCTCTCTTTTCTCTCTCTCCCTCTCTCTCCCTCTCTCTTCTCTCTCTCTCCCTCTCTCTCCCTCTCTCTCCCTCTCCCTCTCCTCTCCTCTCTTCTTCTCCTCTCCCTCTCCTCTCCCTCTCCTCTCCTCTCCCTCTCCTCTCCTCTCCTCTCCCTCTCCTCTCTCTTTTCTCTCTCTCCCTCTCTCTCCCTCTCCTCTCCTCTTCAATTCTCAATCTCTCTCTCTCCTCTCCTCTCCTCTCCTCTCCTCTCCTCTCCTCTCCTCTCCTCTCCTCTCCTCTCCTCTCCTCTCCTCTCCTCTCCTCTCCTCTCCTCTCTCTTTTCTCGCTCTCTCCCTCTCCTCTCCTCTCCTCTCTCTTTTATCTCTCTCTCCCTCTCCTCTCCTCTCCCGTAGCACCATGGCCAGGTTCTAACAGCAGTATAGACAGTGGGGATGTGGAGGTGGGGAGGAGGGTGAGTCAGGAGATTCCTCCAGGGGTGTTCTGGAGGTCTCTGCTTCACCTGGCCCAGCCACAGTTCCTCAAGTTCAACATCTCCCTGGGGAAAGATCTCTTTTGGGGTTCTACATCCCTGAGGGCCTGCCCCCTCACACGCACAGGTAGACTGTCATAACACACACTTAGACATATACAGGGCCTGTCCCCCTCACACGCACAGGTAGACTGTCATAACACACACCTGGGTTGGGGTCAATTTGAATTGAAGGCAGTCAAGTTCAGGAAGTGATTTGAATTGAAAATTGAATTGAAAATAAAAAAAACATGGAGAAACTGTAATAAATAGCTAGAAGTCGTTGAAAATATAGGATTTTTCGTTTGTTATTGAATTGGAATTTCAGATTACTTCCTGAATTGACACACACCAATACACACACACACCAATACACACACAACACACACATACTGTATGCACCACATACACAGTTACACAAAACTGGACTGCACACACACTTACAGTATATATACACTTATGGAATTGAAATGACTTCCTGGTTTGAGCTTCCTGAAAGTGTTATTGTCTCCCCTCCCGCAGTATGACTACATGGAGCGCTTGGACTAAGAAAGTGGAGTGTTGTTGAGTCTCCTAGAGAACGTCGCAGCATCCAAACTGTGGTTCTAAACGAAGCAGTGTTTGTTCAGTACCTGGACCAGGGGGCATGGCATCTAGCCTTCTACAACGATGACGAGGAAGAACCTCTCCTTCAACACTGCTGTAATGGGTAGAGAGAGGGAGGGGGGGGGGAGGGAGAGGGGGGGGGAGGGGAGGGGGAGGGAGGGGGAGGGGGAGGGGGGTGGGGGGGAGAGAGGGGGGGGGTGGAGAGGAGACAGGGATAGAGAGAGGGATGGGGAGAGAGAGAGAGAGAGAGAGAGGGGGGGGGGGGGGGGAGGGGGGGGAGAGGGAGGGGGGGGGGGAGGGAGGGGGGGGGGGGAGGTGGTTTGAGTTAGGTTGGGCATCGTGCTGAGGGGCGGTGGAGAGGGTAGAGGGAGAGGGGGAAGTGGGAGAGGGAGGGGAGAGGAGGAGTGGAGAGAGGTGGCGACGAGAGAGGGAGAGAGGTGGAGAGAGAGGGATGAGAGGGAAAGAGAGAGGGATGGAGAGAGAGTGGGGGGGTGTGGAAGGTTGAGGGGGGGATGGGATGGAGAGGGGAATGGGAGAGGATGGGAGAGGGGATGAGAGAGGGATGGGGAGAGAGGGATGGAGGGAGAAGGATGGAGAGAGAGAGGGATGGAGAGAGGGGAGATGGAGGAAGGATGGAAGGGTGAAGAGGAGAGAGGAG